>NC_056731.1:519846556-519987232 GCF_019279795.1 Protopterus annectens
TATAACGACAATACTCACATTCTGCCCCTAAGTCTTGAATCTTCTACACCATTTAGTTGGCTTGTCTCCACAGGTCTTGTTTTAAGAGGTATTAGTTCACATACCTCCAGGATGTCTTCCACACAGGTAAGGGAAAGGTCCAATGCACATGGAGTACTCAATTATAGGAGTGTGTTGCCATGACACTGGCTATTGGAATAACTACACAGCTGCTCTGCATGCAATCAGCAACTGGGGAACACCAATTGGTGCTCAGGCCATCACATGGTCATGAGCATTTCCTACAAAAAACAAGCTGCCATCTATTCAAACCACCTCTGTCATACACAGTCCATCAGTGCAAAGCTGAAGTAGTGTGAGAAAAAAAATAAAAAAGGATGTATCTGTGAAATATCCAGAAAAGAGGTATGAGAAACAAGTAAGCATGTAATTGAATGCAGTAGGTGGTCTGTAATAATGGAAAATAGGGGTTTGAAAGCATATGTCACAACAAGACTTGCTGTACTGATGTACTGCTGAACAGCACTGATGACCAGAGCATTTGGCTCTGTCTGTAGTGACTAGGCCAGCTACTAAGATGTTGTACATATCCATGTTACCTGTGCATATAACTATGATACACATTTTGTCTTGTAAATATAAGACAACTATACAGAGCATATGCAGAGAAAAGTACTGCTGCAGATGTGTGTGTTGAACTGCATGTTATATACTGAGCTCATACCATTTGACGGTCCAGTGTTCTGCACACTGACTATATGTGTGCCTCATATTTGTAATCATTTACCTATAGAGTTGTGTTATGTCTGTCAAATCCTTGCCAAATCTGTGAAGACTGACATTACAACACCCCCTTCACCCTTCATTGTCCCCTGGCTTTTCCCATTTGGGATTGCCACAGTGGATCATTTGTTGCCATTTCTGCCTCTCCTCTGAATCTTGCTCTCTCACACCAGACTCCTGTATGTCCTCTCTCACCACATCCATAAACCCTATCAGAAGCCTTCCTCTCTTCCTCTTACCTGGCAGCTACACCCTTACCATCCTTTTCCAAGTATACTCAGCACCCCTCCTCAGCACATGTCCAAACTGATGTAATGCTGCTTCTCCAACATTGTCTCATATCTGTCCAACATGGCTGAGCCTGTCATATACACATTGCTAAATCTGTGCACCCGTGTCACACCCAGTGCAAATCATAACATCTAAAACTCTGCCATGTGCAGCTCTGACTCCTACCTTTTTTGTCAATGCCACTTTCTCCAACCCATATAACACAGGTGGTCTCACTACCCTCTTGTAGATCTTACATATCATGTTTACTGGTATTCGTCTGTCACATATCACTCCTGACACTCTTCTCCACCCTCTCCATCCTGCCTGTACTCTCTTCTTCACCTGTCCTCCATAGTCCTCATTACTCTGAAATGTTGACCCCAAATATTTGAACATATCCACCTTTGCCAACTGTACCCAATGCATTCGCAATATTCTGCTATCCTATCAAACATTCATATATATATATTCTGTCCTAGTGCTGCCGACCTTTATTCTGCTCCTCACTAGAGCATATGTCCATCTCTCCAGGGCATTCAAAAGCTGTCCCCCACGCTCAATACAGATCACAATGTCATCTGCAAACAACATAGTCAACAGGGACTCCCGTATGATCTTGTATGTCAACCTGTCCACCACCATTGCAAATCAGAAAGGGCTCACAGCTGATCCCTGATGTCATCCCACCTCCACCTTAAACACATCCATCAATCCCAATGCAGACCTCAATGCTGTCACACCACCCTTGTACATATCCTGTACCTCTCTTATATATATATATATATATATATATATATATATGTGTGTGTATATATATATATATATATATATATATATATATATATATATATATATATATATATATATATATATATCTTCCACTCATGACTTCATCATACAATACCATAACTCCTGCCTAGGCACCCTGTCATATGCTTTCTGTAAGTCCAGAGAGACACAGAGCAACTCCTGACCTTCCCTGTATTCCACCAGTAACAGTCTCAGAGCAAACATCACATTGGTGGTGCCCTTTCCAAACATGAAACCATACTGCTGACCAGTACTCCTCACCTCCCTGTGTAACCTAGCTTCCACTACTCTTACCCATAACTTCATGATGTAACTCATCAATGTTATCCCTCTGTAGTTATCACAGCTCTGCACATCAACCTTATTCTTAACACTGTACCCAAGCACTTTCTCTCCACTCCTCATGCAACCTCACACTTCCCAAGATATCAGTAAACAGTATGGCTAACACACCACTGCCATTTCCCCTAAACAACTCCAAGCTTCCACAGGTGTGTAACATGGACCAACAGGCTTGCCAGTATTCATCCTCTCCATAACTATCCTTACATCCTCCTTGTTAAGCCATTGCACTTCCTGATTCACCATACCCACATCATCCAACCTTCTCTGTCTCATTCTCTTCAGTCATCAGCCTATCAAAGTACACTGTCCATGTGCTCAACACACTCTCCTCACTTGTGAGTACATATAACTCATCAACCTTTATCACCCTTATCTGCTGCACATCTTTCCTAGCTCAGTGCATCTGTCCAGCCAATCGGTATAATTCCTGTCATCCCTCCTTAGTGTCCAACCTGTCACAAAACTCTTCATACACCCATCCTCAGCCTTTGCCACCTCTCTCTTTACCATGCACATCATCTCCTCATACTCCTACCTACTTTCCTCATCTCTCTGACAATCCCACTCCTTCTTCTCCAACCTCTATCTCTGTATACTGTCTAGTACTTCCTCCGTCCATCAACAGGTGTCCTTGTACTGCTTCTTCCAACCACATCACCCCAAGCAACCATCTACCTGCCTCCCTTACCAGCTCTGCTGTACTTAACCAGATATTTGTTAGATTGTCACAAACACCCAGTGCCTGTCTCAACTCTTCCTTGAACTCCACCTCACAATCACCCTTTTCCAATTCACACCATTTAATCCTTGGTGCTGCCCCCACACTCCTCCTCATCTCGATCGCCAACATCATCTTACATACCAACATTCTCTGCTGCCTAAATACACTTTCCCCTGTCACCACTTTACAGTCTCCAATTTCCTTCAAACTGGCCCTCCTATATTGGATATATTCCACCTGTGTGCATCTTACTCCATTCTTGTAATGTCACCCTATGTCCATCCCTTATGTTATAGTGCGTATTCACAACAGCCATGTCCATCCTTTTTGCAAACTCCACTACCATCTCACCATCTCCACTAATTTAACACCATACATACCCATCAATTCTCCATCCTCTCTGTCTCCTTCACCAACATGCCCATTGACATCTTCTGCAGTGACCAGTCTGTCACCCTTGGGTACAGTCATCACCATGTCATCCAACTGATGTCACATTTCTCTTTCTCATCCATCACACAACCAACTTGCATAGCATATACACTAACAACAATCATCATTACACCATCAGCTTATAGCTTCAGAAACATTACTCTGTCAGACACTTATGTCATCCTCCAAAAACACTCTTGGCATACTGTTCCTTCAGCAGAAGCCCTACCCCCTTCCACCTCCAGTCCACACCTTGATAGCACAATTGTGACCTGCCTACCATACACCCAGCCATGATCTGTGGTCTCTTGCACACACATGATATATCAACCATCCCCTGGCCATCATATCAGCTAGCCTGGTCCCTATACCATTCATACTGCCAACATTAACAATTCTTACCCTCAATACCACCCTCCTAGCCTTTCCCCTCTCTTCCTGCCATATCACTGTCGGACATCCTCCAGGTGATGCCTGTCAGTGCAAAGGCTACTATGCTACTGAATGACTCAAATATGTTACAGCAATATTGAGACACTGTTACTGATTTTGTCCCATTGCACCCATGTTTGCACGGCTTCCTACAGATGTCCTGCTGTAACAGGTTGAGAGAGATGACTGTGCAGCAAGAGTGTGACTGTAGTGTGCCTTACTGACATAGAACGGACATGTATGTGAGGTATTAGCTATGCATGTCAGTATGTGTAGGTGTATGTGTCCACCTCATGAAAACAGACATGGGATGCAAAATGTCAGTTAAAACAGCTGTACATGTTGTACACGTGTGTAATCTTAGTTACTGTGCACCCAAAAGAGTGACATTTCTACAGCTACTAGTTGTTGCATTGCCCTGACACAGCCACAGTTAGTACAGTAAGCATGATTAACATGACTAAACTGGAGAGGTGTCCAACTGTGTTATGACTTTGTGGCCATGCCCACTACAAATAACTGATTGAGCACATACATGGCTGTAATGGACTCAGCAATACCTTACTTGTCATACCTGCCTCCACCAGCGTAGAGTAATCCCCTTTGCTGGAAAGCAGCATTACACAAACCACAGACTTGGCCCCTATGGTGGCCGTACAGGGCAAAGTAGGGGCAGGAACCAACCTGGCATCAAGTCAGCCATTGTCTGAACAAGTATATAAGGTCACAGGTGGGTTACTGTAAGGCCAACTGTGAGTACAAATTGGAGACATCCACCAGGGACAATCACAAGGCCATCTTCCCATATGTCTGCAATCTCGGAGGCAACATACCAACCAAAACTGTAATGGTGGCCAATCAGATCACATACACACACAACATAGCTGCAGGCAAGGTGATGCAAATAGGGTTAGGGCTAACACCCCCCCAGCTCAGCATCACTATAGGTGAATATGTACTGCACCAACACCCCTCCCCTCATCATCAGTGAGCAGGTACATATTGCCTACTGAAAGGCAACAAATGTAAGTATCCATGGGATGTCATATCATCCCTATCTTCATCCTACACAAACTCAGGCATGTGCTCCCATCTGCATTACACACTGTAGTCGCACCAAGCCGCAGCACTATCCAACACCATCCGCATGGAAGATGGCTAATGTCATCCATTTACACAGACCTGAATAAGGAATGATGGATTATGCAAATAAGTTGCCCTCATTGTGGGCAATATGACTCATCAGGACCAGGAGTGCAATGCAAGCCGATACTGTGCTGATAGATTACAGGGGTATGCTATGGTTGTGAGTGGTGGCTAATGGTATGGTTGTAAATGTTGGCTACTGGTATTCAAGGTACATGTGCAGGTACTGGACATACTGTTTCCAAATGTATGGGGTCCTGTGATGTGTTTCCCTGTTAGTGTCTACCAGGTGCAATGTCACACCACCAGTGGGAGACCTTTTCACCAGTGGAATGCAACCTGATAATGGAAGTCATAATACAGAACCACACAGTACTGTTGGGTGGAAGCCATCAACATCTGTGGGTGAGGACCACCCTGTGGGATGACCCTGTCCATAGGGTAAATTAGGTGGGCCTGCACATACGTACATATGAGCAGGTACAGCATCATGGCACCAACCTCATATAATGTTCCTGGCAAAGAGCTGCTGCTGTGGCCAGGGATCCCACAACAACAGGTGGGAGCCCAGCCATGCAGCCCCCACTGATACCAAATGAGTAGCTGTTTGCCAAGCTTTGGCCACCCATCACAGTACAACAGGGTACAAAGCCCCACTTGCTGGATATGGGTGGCAAACACACAATGGACAAGTAGCATACAGGTAAGGTCTCAGTGGGGATTAGTAGACTACTGTATGAGACATACTTGTATCTGTACAGTATTTACATGCGTGTGCCAGGTCAGATTGCAGTTGTGGATGGAGATTTCTAATGCACAGAAGTGCAAATCTATGGTGAAAGACAGCAAAATGTTTAGTACTGGGTGTTGTACTGTACATGTGCAGACATACTGCATCCATCCTTTTCCAAGGGCACATGTGAATCTGCTGACAATACTTCTCTGCCACAACTACATAGGTCACTCTGGTCTGTATATGGGACAGCAGCCTGAAGCTGGTGGGTATGGAATTGTTCAGCTGTGCTTTGGCAATACCCCAGGCATGTGGAGGGCATGCAAGTTACCATGCACACAACTATGACTACTAGCCATATTGCTTTATGTGCATGTTCACTTGTGGTGAGGTTAATTGTATTGCATCACAGTGGTGACCACAGGGGCCTATCTGAAGAGAATGTAACATTCCTGTAGCATTCCTCACAACCTGTCAGTGCAAGACGTCTGGACAGACACCAGTAAAATGTGTTGGACAAACTGACTAAGGTAGGGACATGTGTGAAACATTACTGCTATACAGTGGATATAAAATGTATACACACACTTGTTAAGATGCCATTTGTTTCTGAAATATACTGATTGAGATCACAATATGTCAGTCCACACCTTTCTCAACCATTAATGTGACCCATGACACGAACAATTCACTTGTAAAACTAACCATCTGGACTCATGTATTGCACCTACAAGCCTGGACAAGTGTGAGGGCTGCAGATGTTATATCAGTATGCTGTTTCAGTCATTTAAATACCTGATGCTGCCATATGTGTCAGTACACTCACTGTGGTCTATCTGACAACTATGTCACATACAAGGGCATTGTTAAGGCAGACAGAGCACTAATAGATTCCAAACATCTGGATGTTCCAGACACATCTGTACAGAGGACTGGTATGGCTTGTACAATGGTTTTACATGCTGCATGTGAGGCAGATGCCATTACCACACTATATATAAAATAATGACATCAGGAGGTGGTCACCTGCCATGTTTGGTACACACATCAAAATGGTATCAGCCACACAAACACACACTTGCCAGTATTGGAATCAGAACTCCTGTCTACCTAGTTATTTCTACTATAGTGTGACACAGTTAACAGGCATGCCACAGAGCTTATACAATTTTACCTACTCCAAAGGTACTTCTAAGGTGAATGACATCAACAGGACTTCTAAATTGGAGTGAGGGGAAGTGTAAAGGGTGGTACACAAGTCAAAAATGGTAAGTACATGATTCTCTCTCACACACCCACACACACACAATTGCCAGTATTGGGATGAGAACTACTACATATCAAGTTATTTCTACTATAGTGTTACACAGTTGTCAGATGTGCCATAGAGCTTATACAATTTCATTTAGTCTGAAGATACTTCTATGGTGAATGACATCAACAGGGCTTCTAAACTGGAGTGAGGGGAAGTGTAAAGGGTGGTACACTAGTCAAAACTGGTATACTGAACTCCTACCTACCTAGTTATGTCTACTATAGTGTTACGCAGTTACTGCATGTGCTACAGAGCTTACTGGACTTACAACTAGCCAAAGGTGCTGATAACTGCACAGCTGAGGTAAAGTATTACAGGTGGCAGGAAGTCTGCCTTCAGTTTTCACAGTACATCTTACTAGTTCTTTCTGTCTTGCACTTCAAATAGTGTTATAGCTTTCCACTTCAACAGGTTATTGTATTAATAAGTGTATCACACCTGGGAGCCATCAGCAGTACTCATTCATCACTGAATTAGCCCCAGTACTTACTACTTATGACCACCCCTCCTGGCATGATTGAAGTACAGTGTTCTGTGCTTTCACCCATTAATCTGGTGCACTTGTCCAGTCTGAGGCACTGTTGCAACTGCCTCATGTACATAGACAACACTCTCCTCTAAACTCCAACATTCAGACCAGTGAGAGTTACCCCTATATCACCAAATGTGGAAATATGCACTCTCCAGCAAAGACTGGACTAGCTGCTCAAGAGGATGACATCAACACCTGCACCACACCATGTGGACCACATAGCTCACCACAACACCCACTATGACAGCCCTGAAATACACTGAAAAGCCACATACCTACCTTCACAGTGGCACTCAATGGACATTTACACAAACAGCACAGACCATCAAGACACCCACTCAGACATCATGACATAGCACATGCCAAAGAACACATATGCCTCCTACACAGTGTGCCCCTCAACCTAAGCTCCTAAGGCTGACCACCTTGCACAACACAGTAATCATGGGTGACTCAGTACTGTGGCACACATATGTCCCACTCACTATGCTGATTATGGAGGAGGTAACAGCCAACTGTCTATCATGTGCCAGCATCCAACACATGACACATCCAGTCAGGCAACTGCACAACAGCTACAAGTATCACTCTGTCATCATCCGTGTGGGTGTGAATGACCTGAGACACATCTCCCTGGGCTACATGACAAGAGACATGGTTGAATACTTGGATTATGTGGTCCAGGCAGGTGTGACAGTAGCACTAAGCAGTATACTTCTGTTACCCAGAATGATGCTGCAGTACTATCAGCAGATAACCGACTGCAGCATTGGCTTACATGTTGTGTGTCATGTCTAAATCTGTCATCCCTGTGTTTCCAGGTACAGGGTAAGTGTCTTGCCACCCCTATAGTGCCTTATTAGGCTGTGTTCCAAATCAAATTACCACAGTAACAACTAGACATGTATGCAGTCTGTGGGTCATGCTGCTCAACAGTAGACATTTAACTGTCAAGATGCAGTCACTCAAAGCACTCCTCAGAGTGGATGACATTGACATTTGTGATGTAACAGAGAGGTGGTTCACAGCAGCATACAGCAGCCCTGCACTAACAGGCTATGATGCATTCCACAGCTGTCAGCGCCAAAACATGGACCACACCTTCACAGGTAGTGTTGTCTCCATATCCATAATGGATATGCACAGCTCCAGACTAGTATCCCAGCATAATGCAGCAGAGGTACTTCCTGTAAAACTGACTTTGGGGAATAGTGCAATCCACACCACAGCCTGCTATCGGCCCCCGGCTATGTTCCTAGACTGTCAATGCACATTCCTCAACACCCTGGCATCTATGAAGGTCCAACCCAAGACTGACATAGTAGGAGACTTCAACTACTTCTCCATCACCTGGGGAAAGTAGTCAAGCACCAGTACACTGGCCCAATGCTTCATGGAATTCATCAGTTCCAATGGCCTGGACCAGCTCATACTGACCCCCAGTACAGCATGCAACAACCTTGACCTGTATTGATTACTTACATATGGGACTGTTGCTCGACCACAGTCGTCAGTCCCTACCTGGTCAGATCCAAACATGATGCAATCAACATGGAGCTCAACATCTCACCCACACCCCCCACAAGGGTAACCACCTTGCAAAACCTCACCAATGCTGACATTGCAGTCATAAAAACAGGAGTGGATGAATTTGCTGCACCCATGCCAATGGGAAATAGCTGCATGACTGTCGCATCATACAAATATGCACTGCACAAACATGCACATGGATGCATGGGATTAACCATAGCCAACAGAACACAGACACTGTCCTCCAAACACTGGAAGCCATTGTGATGGTCCCCTGCCATTACTACAGTGTACAACATTAGGAGGACACTGTTGCAAATAATGGTGTTGTCCCACGACTGGTGAACCCCCTTATTAGCCTCAAACACAACTTGGGATCCCTCATGGAATCACCTACAGGAAGCTATGAAGGCAGATTTGCAGCAGACACTGATGACAATCAAAAAAGCTTTTGATAGTTATATCAATGACCTCCACAGCAATAACCACAAGTATTATAAGTTACTGCACAATTCAGATGCCTATCCTAGCATAACAGATATTGGCCAGTCTTGCCAACACAGTCAGTGCCAGCTTTACCCCTCTTCCCCCCAAGGGGACAATCACAATGGCAGATGAATGCCAGGCACCCAGCATTACTGCATGTCAGGTTAGACCTGCATTGTCCACAGACAAGGATACAGCTTCCATAGGACTCCAACATATTAGTGGCTGTGTTCTACATGTCATACAAAGAGTTTTGGCACCACATCTGTGTGCCGTGGTCAGGCACATCCTCACCTCAGGCTTTGTCCTTCCAAAATGGCACACTGCTACAGTCATCCCTGTCCATAAAGGGGTAGGATCTACAGACCCTGGGGATTGTTGGGTCCTTAGCCTGACAAGTCTATTATGTATGGGTATGGGTGCTTCATCAGGGACCTGATTGACCAAGATATGGGTGATCGCCTAACTCTGGACCCCACACAGTTTGGCTTTGTGAATGGCAGGTCATGCCTGCTCAACCTGGTTGACGTCTTTGAGTGAGTCACCATGGCTGTGTATGACAGTAAGGCACTGCATACAGCCTACCTCAATCTGGCCAAGGCGTCTGATACCATCCCTCAGTCAGGGATTATTGGTAAACCCAACAAACTAGGCATTGACCCCTATATCAGTGAGTGGTTTGCTAACTGGATCACAGAACACACAGTGTAACAGTGGCAAACTCCAAGTCAGACTGGCAAGCAGTCACGAGTGGAGTCCCACAGGGATCAATACTGGATAGTGTCCTGTCCAGCATCTATTTATCAGGAGTCCAACCCAACACAGAGGAACTCTGTTTGACCAAATTCACAGAGGACTGCAAGCTGGGAGCTATCATGAGCTCCAAAAGTGATGCAGACATCCTACAGAAAGGCCTCACTGAGACCAATGAGTGGTATGGAAACCATGGCCAGAAGCTTAACACCACAAAATGCAACATCATCCCCTTTGGTAAAACACTCAGTTCCCAGTAAGTTCCACATCAATGGGAGACCAATGAACACTGTAGGCATTATAAGAGATCCGGGGACACAGGTTGACAGCAACTTCTCTTTCAAGCACCACATTGCCACTGTGATCAGGAAGTACTTCTATATGACACATTGCATTGCCAAGGGTTTTGCATCCAGAAAGACAGAAGTAATGATCTCTGTCTACTATTCCTTCATTAGACCACTCCCCAAGTATTATGGCCCATTTTCCATGTACCTCACTAGACACCTGCTACAGCTGGAAAAGCAACAGCAGCACCTCACAAAGGGGTTCCTAGGCATTAAACACACATCCTACACAGACAGACTCAGCAGATCCAAGCTATTTTCTGTGTCATATCACCTAATTAGCAGCTATCTGTGCTCGACTTACAAAGCCATGTCTGACACAGCTGGTTTAGAAATGCTACATATAAATTCATCCACACCACACACTGTACAATCACCACAACATGCTGGTGGGACAAGTCCCTCACCAAGAGACTGCACATACCCTGGAATACACTTCCCATACATATCAGACAGAGCACCTAGCTTACCCTGTTTGCAGAAAAATCTTGATGACTGGATGGATAATAGACAATTCAACCCAAAGATCACTGCAGTGGCTGTACTTGATACAGACACTGGGACGTAACATTGGGTGGCACAATGGCAGGGCCCTTCTATATGCTAGGCTTGTTAAGCCTCCTGGGCCATTACTTACTACACACTTGTCAACCTATAAAGGGAATGACATCAGCAGGACTGATATAGTAGTGCAGTGGGTGTTTAACCTATCAAAATACTTTGCCTTACAAACTGACACACATGCACACACTTGTCAGATGTGAGAGTAGAGCCCCTAACTAACTAGCAATTTGTACCATAGTGTTATGCAGTTACTACACTAATTACAGAGCTTACTGAGCTGAGAGCTGGCCAAAGGTGCTCATATGGGGAATGATATCAGCAGGGCTGATAAAGTAGGGGAGTGGGTGGGAAACATATCAAAATGCTTCTACTTACAAACATACATACCCACACACACATTTGCCGGCTACAAGAGTTGAACCTCTGCCAAACTAGTCATTTATACTATAGTGTTAAGCATTTATTACACACTACTGAGCTTACAGGGTTAAGGCAAGATGAGCAAACAAGTGAAACAAACCAGAAAAAGGATGTCCAAACAGCCGCAAGCAAAATTCTTCTTTAACGTTAGACAGTTTATTGCAACTCCACACATTTTCGTCACCCTTCTAGAGTAACTTCTTCAGAAATAACACAAATCAACCACAATGTTGCAGTTTGTTTTTTTAAAAGGCCGCTACTCAATATCATGTGATTACATCGGCCAGTCAATGAACATAAAACAATAGAAAATTTTTAAAAAGACAGGCACAAGGATAGATTGCAAACCTTGAAAAGCTTAATAATCACTCAGAAATGCCAACAGTATAAAGACTCATTCATAATAAACTTGTTAACGAAAATGTATAAGTCGTAATATGATTTAAAACAGCAATTATAAGATGCTAAATATACAAATAACATATATAAAACCATGTGGGAAACTAATGTATTAATGATGATACGTATACTGACAAAAAAAGACAATGTATGTTTACACTAGAATTTTAAATCACATAGGACACGAAAAAAAACTATAGAAATGCTAACCAAATTTATATCTTAAATATTGTGTTTTTAATGTTAATTAAATAAAAAAATGACTACTACAAATTAGTGTATCAAATCAACTCATAAAACTTTTAAGTTTCAGTAGACAAGAAATATTACAATTATCGTTTAGACCAGGATAGGTAAAAGCATTCAATGCTAGCTGTCATTCTAGTTCTCGGACCTCAAGGAGTAAAGAGTTAGGTCCCCCTCTAATGTCATGCAGGAGTTGGTCTATTGCTTGAAAGTGGAATGTGTGATCAGCATTCAAATGAATGTGTTTAGCAAGAGCATTTTCATTTTTACTTTTAGTTATAGCATAAATATGTTCATAGATTCTTTCACGAAACTTCCGGTTAGTTTTACCAATGTAAAACGCCGGACAGTTTTTGCAGCTTGCTAGATAAATAATGCCTTTAGAGTCACAGTCTAGTTTATATGTGATAAAATACCTACTGTTTTCTCTTACCTCGAATGAACTCCCTATTCTAATGAACTTGCATATTTTACAAGCTCCACAAGTAAAGGTGCCATTAAATCTTGTGTTATGTCTAATATTTTTACTTACAAGTAAACTTTTCAAGTTGGCACCTCTTCTGTAAATGATTGTAGGATGAAAACCAATTCTATCCATTAAGAAATTGTCCTTGTGTAAAAAGTACCAGTTTGTATATAAAATTAATTTAACCTGGTCACTATCATTGTTTAAGGTAGTAATAAAAGACGCATTGTAAGAGTGACACTGGTTACTTTGACTAACCATAACTGTGTTTTTTCCAGGAATCGTCATGTCACTGTTAGTGGTGAAAATCTGAGGGTCATTATTTACTACAGAGGTTGAAAAGGCCTCAGAAAGTTCAATATGACTGAAATCTGTCGAGGTTAATAGTGGAGTAAAAATTCCACTATTACGTTTGTATTTTATTTCCTCAATTAGTTCTTCTATTAAGGAGATAGGATAACACCGATTGAAAAACATGTCCTTCAATAAGTGACATTCAATTAAAAAGTCAACATCAAGTAAACATATTCTTGCAGCCCTAATAAGTTGACCTTTGATGATAGATCGTTTCTGTCTATAAGGGTGCGCATTAGTATAATGTAAAAAAGAGTTACAATAAGAGGGTTTCGTATAAATAGTGGAACAAAACCTCTTATTAACAAGGTCTTTAGTAAGTTTGACATCCAAGTAGTCTATACAAACCATGTCAAATTTATAAGTGAACTGAAAAAATGAAGTAGTAAAATTAAAATAATCCACAAGTGATGCAGCTTCGTTCACATTACCTCTAAAAACAATGAAGATGTCGTCTAAAAATCTTGTATAATACACCAGGGAATTTGTAATTTCAGGTTTATCAAATATGAATAACTTATCCCAGTAAGCCATGAAAAGGTTTGCTAAACTAGCCCCACACGGGGAGCCCATGGCTACCCCGTGTTTTTGTAGGTAATATTCTCCATTAAACAAGAAAAAGCTGTTCGTCAATATAATGTCAAGTTCTGTAACCAAATCAATGTCACTTGTTGGTGCATTTTTGTCTTTCAAAATTAAGGCAATCCATTACACTGTTTCTAGATGTGGAATAGAAGTGTATAGATCAACCACATCGATAGTAAGGAAATTATATTCCTGATTAAATTCTAAGCTGTTTAACTTTTGTAAGAAAGACCAAGAATCTTTACATACCTGTGGTACAAATTTTAAATATTTTTGTAATATGGAATCTACTAATTTCGCACAAGGGTAAGTTAAAGAGGCCCTCCCACCTATGAGGGGCCTCATCGGTGGATTAAACGTATCCTTGTGTATTTTGGGAATATCAGACATAATTGGTGTTTTGGGGAAAGGAATGTTAATGTAGTTAAATGTGTCAATGCCTATTTTTGCTTCAATAAATAAGTCTCTAAAATAACTTCTAATTCTTCACTGTGCTACATTCAACTCATTAAGTGATGACTTGGAATAGGCTATGTTGTCCAACACCAATTCCATCTTGTTGTTGTAATCAGTAACATCAAATATTAACCTCCTCCCTTGTCTGGTTTAATAATTCATACCTTTAAAGATCTCAAGAGTTTTAAAGCTTGTGCTTGCTCGTAACTAACATTGTATTGCTTGTGATGACCTGCATGTGTCCATGCATGTAGTATGTGTCTGATGTCAAGTTCATATACATTCTCAAAAAGATTCAATAAAGGATGCAGTGGTGGATTAAACACACTTGCTGGTTTAAAAGGACAATAGGGAAAATCTGTGTCACCCAAAAGGAAAGTTAGATTCAGTTTCCTAACAAGGATATAAATTTGGTTAGCATGTCTATAGTTATTTTTCGTGTCCTATATGTGATTTTAAATTCTAGTGTAAACATACATTGTCTTTTTCTGAGTCAGTGTACGTATCATCATTAATACATTTGTTTCCCACATGGTTTTATATATGAGTTATTTGTATATTTTGCGTCTTACAATTGCTGTTTTAAATCATATTACGACTTATACATTTTTGTTAACAAGTTTATTATGAATGAGTCTTTATACTGTTGGCATTTCTGAGTGATTATTAAGCTTTGCAAGGTTTGCGATCTATCCTTGTGCCTGTCTTTTTAAAAATGTTCTATTGTTTCATGTTCATTGACTGGCCGATGTAATCACATGATATTGAGTAGCGGCCTTTTAAAAAAACAAACTGCGACATTGTGGTTGATTTGTGTTATTTCTGAAGAAGTTACTCTAGAAGGGTGACGAAAACGTGTGGACTTGCAATAAACTGTCTAACGTTAAAGAAGAATTTTGCTTATGGCTGTTTGGACATCCTTTTTCTGGTTTGTTTCACTTGTTTGCTTGTCTTGCCTTTGCTATTCATTTGTTTGTTATGGCAACAGGACCTACCAACATTCCAGCTAGTCCGAATCTATTTTGTTCCTTGCAACAACCGGACATTACAGATATACCAGCTCTTCTTATTTCACTTACCCAGCGTATTAATAATATAGCTACCCGACTAGACTTGGTCGACAAACGACAGAGTGAAGTGTCAACAGGTAACAACTTTGTGATGAGTAGGAACAATCAAAATGGTTGTATCCATAACTCTTCTGAGATTTCTGCATCCACTGATGACAGGGTGGAATCGAGTTTGGTTTCAATACCACCAGGCCAGCGTACTCATTTTAATGTAAGCCCTACAGCAACAGCTGCTGAGAACAATTTAGGTGTCACAGAGCTTATTCACACTCCTTCATTTTCTGATTGGGTGAACAATATGGAAAAACTTTCTTCGGGATTCACCCTTAATCAAGAACGACCGGCCGTGAACACCACACCAGCACCAGTGAGTACACATTTAATTTCTGAAAAACTGAAATTGTTTGACTTAAAACTACTCAAATTAAAAAAACTTCAACTTGAAGTAGTTTACTTCAAACAGTGTCTGGTAGAGAAACTAGTTCCTAAGGTACTTCGTTATCATCAGTTTCCTACTGGACTAATACCAGACTCAGCGTTTCATAAAGAACTGATAACTCTCTTTGACCAATTAGGTTTCCAATTAATGGAACTGATGGTCAAATATTATTCACTTCAAATTGATAGTATTTCCAAGGAAGTCAATGACTTGGACAAAGACATCAAAACAGATCCAGACTTTCCCAGATATAGATATGATTACAGGCGAGTTTTTACCAGTACAGAACAACTTGTGGACAGACTTAAAAACAATAAAAGCAAAAAGATGAACTGGGATAGTTTGGCTTATAGTAATGGTTCAGCTTACCCTAAACCACAAGTTGCCCAAATCTGGCAAATTACTAATATAGCTAACTGTTCAAGTGGTTCTTGTTCAGCTGATAATCTTGACCACACTTCAGTGGATAATACCAATAATGTTGCAAATAATTCACACACAAGTGACACTGTGAGATGCAGTGAAAGACTGCAATCTAACAATAATCAATATAACAACCAATCTAATGGGCAAGCTATGAACAATTATCAGTCTGAACCATTTTTTCAACAGGAGGGGAACTCCAGGTCCACGTCATGTCCACATCGACCTCAAAACCAGAGGAACAAAGGTTGGAGCAACCGTCGGAAGAGATAGTGGAAGTGGCTTAACCTCCTGACTCTCCTAAGACTAAACTAGCTATTCTTAAAAATTCTCGTGGTGACTTTAATATTTATAACTTTTCATCCATCACCATTGAGCCTTTTTTGATTGACCTATTGGCAAAAGGTAACACCTTTGTCCCTAGTAAAAATATTAATATTGCTAAAACATTAATTGATTTGAAGTGCTTTGTTAGGAAACTGAATCTAACTTTCCTTTTGGGTGACACAGATTTTCCCTATTGTCCTTTTAAACCAGCAAGTATGTTTAATCCACCACTGCATCCTTTATTGAATCTTTTTGAGTATGTATGTGAACTTGACATCAGACACATACCACATGCACGGACATATGCAGGTCATCACAAGCAATACAATGTTAGTTACGAGCAAGCACAAGCTTTAAAACTCTTGAGATCTTTACAAGTACGAATTATTATACCAGACAAGGGAGGAGGTTTAGTAATATTTGATGTTACTGATTACAACAACAAGATGGAATTGGTGTTGGACAACATAGCCTATTCCAAGTCATCACTTAATGAGTTGAATGTAGCACAGTGAAGAATTAGAAGTTATTTATTTATTTTATTTATTGAAGCAAAAATAGACATTGACACATTTAACTACATTAACATTCCTTTTCCCAAAACACCAATTATGTTTGGTATTCCAAAATACACAAGGGTAAGTTTAATCCACCGATGAGGCCCCTCATAGATGGGAGGGCCTCTTTAACTTACCCTTGTGCGAAAATGGTAGATTCCATATTACAAAAATATTTAAAATTTGTACCACAGGTATGTAAAGATTCTTGGTCTTTCTTACAAAAGTTAAACAACTTAGAATTTAATCAGGAATATAATTTCCTTACTATCAATGTGGTTGATCTATACACTTCTATTCCACATCTAGAAGCAGTGGAATGGATTGCCTTAATGTTGAAAGACAAAAATGCACCAACAAGTGACATTGATTTGGTTACAGAACTTATTGACATTATATTGACGAACAACTTTTTCTTGTTTAATGGAGAATATTACCTACAAAAACATGGGGTAGCCATGGGCTCCCCGTGTGGGGCTAGTTTAGCAAACCTTTTCATGGCTTACTGGGAAAAGTTATTCATATTTGATAAACCTGAAATTACAAATTCCCTGGTGCATTATACAAGATTTTTAGATGACATCTTCATTGTTTTTAGAGTTAATGTGAATGAAGCTGCATCACTTGTGGATTATTTTAATTCTACTACTTTGTTTTTCAGTTCACTTATGAATTTGACACAGTTTGTATAGACTACTTGGATGTCAAACTTACTAAAGACCTTGTTAATAAGAGGTTTTCTTCTACTATTTATAGGAAACCCTGTTATTGTAACTCTTTTTTACATTATACTAGTGCGCACCCCTATAGACAGAAACAATCTATCATCAAAGGTCAACTTATTAGTGCTGCAAGAATGTGTTCACTTGACGTTGACTTTTTAATTGAATGTCACTTATTTAAAGACATGTTTTTCAATCGAGGTTATCCTATCTCCTTAATAGAAGAACTAATTGAGGAAATAAAATACAAACGTAATAGTGGAATTTTTACTCCACTATTAACCTCGACAGATTTCAGTCATATTGAACTTTTTGAAGCCTTTTCAACCTCTGTAGTAAATAATGACCCTCAGATTCTCACCACTAACAGTGACATGATGATTCCTGGAGAAAACACAGTCATGGTTAGTCAAAGTAACCAGCGTCACTCTTATAACGTGCATTTTATTACTACCTTTAACAATGATAGTGACCAGGTTAAATTAATTTTATATAAGAACTGGTACTTTCTACACAAGGACAATTTCTTAATGGATTGAATTGGTTTTCATCCTACAATCATTTACAGAAGAGGTGCCAACTTGAAAAGTTTACTTGAAAGTAAAAATATTAGACATAACACAAGATTTAATGGCACCTTTACTTGTGGAGCTTGTAAAATGTGCAAGTTCATTAGAATAGGGAGTTCATTCGAGGTAGGAGAAAACAGTAGGTATTTTATCACATATAAACTAAACGGTGATTCTAAAGGCATTATTTATCTAGCAAGCTGCAAAAACTGTCCGGCGTTTTACATTGGTAAAACTAACCGGAAGTTTCGTGAAAGAATCTATGAACATATTTATGCTATAACTAAAAATAAAAATGAAAATGCTCTTGCTAACCACATTCATTTGAATGCTGATCATACATTCCACTTTCAAGCAATAGACCAACTCCTGCATGACATTAGAGGGGGACCTAACTCTTTACTCCTTGAGGCCCGAGAACTAGAATGGCAGCTAGCATTAAATGCTTTTACCTATCCTGGTCTAAACAATAATTGTAATATTGCTTGCCTACTGAAACTTAAAAGTTTTATGAGATGATTTGACACACTAATTTGTAGTAGTCATTTTTTATTTAATTAACGTTAAAAACACAATATTTAAGATATAAATTTGGTTAGCATTTCTATAGTTATTTTTTGTGTCCTATATGTGATTTTAAATTCTAGTGTAAACATACATTGTCTTTTTCTGAGTCAGTGTACGTATCATCATTAATACATTTGTTTCCCACATGGTTTTATATATGAGTTATTTGTATATTTAGCAACTTATAATTGCTGTTTTAAATCATATTATGACTTATACATTTTCATTAAGTTTATTTTGAATGAGTCTTTATACTGTTGGCATTTCTGAGTGATTATTAAGCTCTTCGAGGTTTGATCTATCCTTGTGCCTGTCTTTTTAAAAATTTTCTATTGTTTTATGCTCATTGACTGGCCAATGTAATCACATGATATTGAGTAGCGGCCTTTTAAAAAAACAAACTGCAACATTGTGGTTGATTTGTGTTATTTCTGAATAAATTACTCTAGAAGGGTGACAAAAACATGTGGAGTTGTAGTAAACTGTCTAACGTTAAAGAAGAATTTTGCTTGCGGCTGTTTGAACATCCTTTTTCTGGTTTGTTGCATGAGCTTACAGGGCTGATAGCTGGCTAAGGTTGCTGATAAGGGATTGACATCATCTGTACTGATAAGGTGGTGCACTGTGAAGTGTTGTGGGTGGGAATGGCATAAAACTGTTTCACCTATAAAGAAACAAACACACAACTGTGACACACACACACACACACACACACACACACACACACACACACACACACACACACACACACACACACACACTTCTACATTTGCCAGGACTGAGATTAGAACTTCTACCTAACTACTTATTTGCACTATCACGTCATGCAGTTATCGCATGTGCCACAGAGGTTATGGGGCTGAGGCTTGACATAAGGCACTTTTAAGATGACTGATATCTGCAGGACTGCTAAAGTAGGGAAAGGGGAGGTGTATTGGGTTTGAATGGACATAAAAGCTTTTAGTTGTGAACACACACAGACACACACACACAGACACGCACACACACACACACACACACACACACACACACACACACACACACACACACACACACACACACACACACACACACACACACACACTTTTACATTTTTTGGGACTGAGATTAGAACTCCTATCTAACTAGTTATTTCTACTATAGCATTTTTCAGTTATCACACTTGCCACAGAGCTTATGTGGCTAGGCCTACCAAAGGTGACTTCTATGGTGACAGACATCTTCAGGACTACTAAGGTGAGGCAATGGAAAGTGCACTGGGTGGGGAAGGCCTGTTCATTCCTAGATCCTACTGACATTTCTCTAAGTGTATGAGCATGCCCAGTTTGTCCTTCTATAGTACATGTGGGACTCCATTCCAAGTATTGTTGTACTCTAGTCTGGTTTGTTTTGTGCTACTGCCATACCTCTCAACCTGCTGGTGAAGGATATCTGGAGATAGCCTATCAAAATGTGGTGACAATGGGTCATACAATGATTCTGACACTTTCTCTCAGTAATATATGGGTTGCAAGGGTTACAGGGCTGGGTTTAGCAGACATCTGTCATATATGCCATTTGACACTGTCATGTACTGTTTCAGTACCTGGTGACATACCTCCTCAGATCATTACAGTGATTTACCAGTGGAATACAGAATGGATGATGCACACACAAGGTTTATGGGCCAAATGATATGCATTCTTGCACTTTCCAGCCTGTTGAGGGGTATGCTTACAAGCAATTGACTGCTGGCACTGTGGAAATGGTCCAGCACTTTAGTGATATATTACAATGGTGGAATCTCTGTGCATTTATGTTCTGGCTTGGCCCTGGTCTGATTTCCAGTCCAAAGTTGCGTAATATAAATCAGACAGGATCAGGGTGACAGGCAGACTCCATATATAGGTGTAGGGGATAGGATATGTGGGGTGTGCGTGTCCTGGGCAGATATCTTTGCCTATAGCTACCAGTACTTTGCATTGTGCTTTACTCAATGGCTGACTGCACTTGGAGGGTCTTGTGTGTGTCAGACTGTTTAACCAGCCTGGAGGTGTGCGTTTGTCACACATATTTGCTTGTTATTTCCCTGGAAGCTAATTCACCTAATACGCAACTTCTCAGCGCTTCTGTGGATCACTAGTGATATCTGCATTGCTTACTGTACTTATTTCCTTGTTTCACTTGAAAGAAAGTTACTGTTTGTCGTTTTTGCATTTAGTTACTTGTATCACATTGCACTCAAGTTACCTGGCACTTGCTCACTAAAGCAATTATATAAGTCAGCACTAAAAATTAAAAGCACTACACCCTCACTCCCCACTGGCCCTTGTTTTCAATTAAGGATTTCCCAATATTATTCTAGCATGTCCAAAGGTCAGTTGTCAATCTCCTCTCCGGTCCAGCTGGTGAATCTGGGAATCTTGAGGCAATGTTATAACTGCCTCATGTACACAGACAACCCTCTCCTCCTCCCACATAACACAAATACTTGAGAGATGCAGCTATTTAGCCAAACTGGAGGCTGAGCTCTCTCAACTCAGGACTGGCAAGACCAGACAGGAGGAGAAGGCAACTACACACACCACAAAACCAGCCTCACATAATGCTACCACTCCACTGAATCAAACACATAAACACACAAAGACATACTCGGAGGCTCTGAGTAAAATTTACCTAAACAGCAGAGGCCTCCAAAGCAGACACCCAAACAACTGCTACCTCAAGACACCCCACAAGCAACACATAAACCACAAAAGCAGTGTGCAAAGCAGTCACAGCCCTTAAGGCCAAATACAACACCAAACATACTTGTCATAGGTGACTCCATAGTCAGACACACTGACGTCCCACTCACCAGGCTGAACAAGGAGAGGGTCACAGTAAGCTGCCTATCGGGCGCTAGAATCCGCCACATAACACAAGCACTGGGTCACTCCACAGCAAGTACAAATATGACACAGTCATTGTCCATGCTGGTGTGAGCGACCTGAGGCGATACCTCCCTGGACTGCATGAAAAGAGACATAGAGGAGCTCTCTGATTATGTAGCCCAGGCAGGTATGACCCTAACCCTGAGCAGTATCCTTCCTTCACCAAGAATGATGCCACAATATAGAGACAAGATGATCAGCTTTAACAATTGGCTTAATGTCTGGTGTCATTCAAAGGGGATCCAGTGTCTGTCTGCCTGGGATGACATGCTTGACAAGCCACGCTGCTTCAAGGGACGGCTTGCACCTGTCACCCTGGGATTCGGATATTGGCTAAGGCTCTTGCCACCCCCATAGTGCCTTTTTAGGCAAGGCTCAAACTCTAAACCTACCACCCTAGAAAACAAAATGGGAAGAAATTGAGGGTAATGCTGCTCAATGCCAGAAGTCTAAATCTCAAAATGCACGCACTTGAGGCCCTTCTCAGTATGGAGAACATCGATGTCTGTGCTGTAACTGAAACCTGGTTCAAGGCTCCTGAGAGCACCCGGCACTATTAGGTTTTACCTCATATCATCCGTCCCGGCCCCAAAACCCGGACCACTCCACAAAAGGAGGGCGTGTATCCATATTCATAAAGGATACTCACACCTCCAGGTTGGTGGCAACGCATGAAGCTTCGGAAACCATCCAGGTGCAACTAACAATAGGCAAAACTGCTCTACAAATTGTAGCATGCTACAGGCCACCCTCTCAAACTCAGGAACCCCACACAGCCTTCCTGAAGACACTGGAGGGTATAAATGTATCTCCAAACACCATCATATTGGGTGACTTCAACTACCCGAATATAGACTGGGAACATTACTCAAGCCCTAACTTTCTAGCCCAACGGTTCCTGGAGTTCATAAATTCAAATGCCATGGAACAGCTAGTCACTGTTCCCACGAGAGGAGAAAATATACTAGATCTCATTGTCACAAACATGGGGACAAAATGCTCCACACCGAAGTATATCCCTCATTGGTGAGATCTGATCATAAACTAATCTCACTGGAAATCCACATCATAGACTACTTGGATGTCAAACTTACTAAAGACCTTGTTAATAAGAGGTTTTCTTCTACTATTTATAGGAAACCCTGTTATTGTAACTCTTTTTTACATTATACTAGTGCGCACCCCTATAGACAGAAACAATCTATCATCAAAGGTCAACTTATTAGTGCTGCAAGAATGTGTTCACTTGACGTTGACTTTTTAATTGAATGTCACTTATTTAAAGACATGTTTTTCAATCGAGGTTATCCTATCTCCTTAATAGAAGAACTAATTGAGGAAATAAAATACAAACGTAATAGTGGAATTTTTACTCCACTATTAACCTCGACAGATTTCAGTCATATTGAACTTTTTGAGGCCTTTTCAACCTCTGTAGTAAATAATGACCCTCAGATTCTCACCACTAACAGTGACATGATGATTCCTGGAGAAAACACAGTCATGGTTAGTCAAAGTAACCAGCGTCACTCTTATAACGTGCGTTTTATTACTACCTTTAACAATGATAGTGACCAGGTTAAATTAATTTTATATAAGAACTGGTACTTTCTACACAAGGACAATTTCTTAATGGATTGAATTGGTTTTCATCCTACAATCATTTACAGAAGAGGTGCCAACTTGAAAAGTTTACTTGAAAGTAAAAATATTAGACATAACACAAGATTTAATGGCACCTTTACTTGTGGAGCTTGTAAAATGTGCAAGTTCATTAGAATAGGGAGTTCATTCGAGGTAGGAGAAAACAGTAGGTATTTTATCACATATAAACTAAACGGTGATTCTAAAGGCATTATTTATCTAGCAAGCTGCAAAAACTGTCCGGCGTTTTACATTGGTAAAACTAACCGGAAGTTTCGTGAAAGAATCTATGAACATATTTATGCTATAACTAAAAATAAAAATGAAAGTGCTCTTGCTAACCACATTCATTTGAATGCTGATCACACATTCCACTTTCAAGCAATAGACCAACTCCTGCATGACATTAGAGGGGGACCTAACTCTTTACTCCTTGAGGCCCGAGAACTAGAATGGCAGCTAGCATTAAATGCTTTTACCTATCCTGGTCTAAACAATAATTGTAATATTGCTTGCCTACTGAAACTTAAAAGTTTTATGAGATGATTTGACACACTAATTTGTAGTAGTCATTTTTTATTTAATTAACGTTAAAAACACAATATTTAAGATATAAATTTGGTTAGCATTTCTATAGTTATTTTTTGTGTCCTATATGTGATTTTAAATTCTAGTGTAAACATACATTGTCTTTTTCTGAGTCAGTGTACGTATCATCATTAATACATTTGTTTCCCACATGGTTTTATATATGAGTTATTTGTATATTTAGCAACTTATAATTGCTGTTTTAAATCATATTATGACTTATACATTTTCATTAAGTTTATTTTGAATGAGTCTTTATACTGTTGGCATTTCTGAGTGATTATTAAGCTCTTCGAGGTTTGCGATCTATCCTTGTGCCTGTCTTTTTAAAAATTTTCTATTGTTTTATGCTCATTGACTGGCCAATGTAATCACATGATATTGAGTAGCGGCCTTTTAAAAAAACAAACTGCAACATTGTGGTCGATTTGTGTTATTTCTGAATAAATTACTCTAGAAGGGTGACAAAAACATGTGGAGTTGTAGTAAACTGTCTAACGTTAAAGAAGAATTTTGCTTGCGGCTGTTTGAACATCCTTTTTCTGGTTTGTTGCATGAGCTTACAGGGCTGATAGCTGGCTAAGGTTGCTGATAAGGGATTGACATCATCTGTACTGATAAGGTGGTGCACTGTGAAGTGTTGTGGGTGGGAATGGCATAAAACTGTTTCATCTATAAAGAAACAAACACACAACTGTGACATACACACACACACACACACACACACACACACACACACACACACACACACACACACACACACACACGCACACACACACACACACTTCTACATTTGCCAGGACTGAGATTAGAACTTCTACCTAACTACTTATTTGCACTATCACGTCATGCAGTTATCGCATGTGCCACAGAGGTTATGGGGCTGAGGCTTGACATAAGGCACTTTTAAGATGACTGATATCTGCAGGACTGCTAAAGTAGGGAAAGGGGAGGTGTATTGGGTTTGAATGGACATAAAAGCTTTTAGTTGTGAACACACACAGACACACACACACAGACACGCACACACACACACACACACACACACACACACACACACACACACACACACACACACACTTTTACATTTTTTTGGGACTGAGATTAGAACTCCTATCTAACTAGTTATTTCTACTATAGCATTTTTCAGTTATCACACTTGCCACAGAGCTTATGTGGCTAGGCCTACCAAAGGTGACTTTTATGGTGACAGACATCTTCAGGACTACTAAGGTGAGGCAATGGAAAGTGCACTGGGTGGGGAAGGCCTGTTCATTCCTAGATCCTACTGACATTTCTCTAAGTGTATGAGCATGCCCAGTTTGTCCTTCTATAGTACATGTGGGACTCCATTCCAAGTATTGTTGTACTCTAGTCTGGTTTGTTTTGTGCTACTGCCATACCTCTCAACCTGCTGGTGAAGGATATCTGGAGATAGCCTATCAAAATGTGGTGACAATGGGTCATACAATGATTCTGACACTTTCTCTCAGTAATATATGGGTTGCAAGGGTTACAGGGCTGGGTTTAGCAGACATCTGTCATATATGCCATTTGACACTGTCATGTACTGTTTCAGTACCTGGTGACATACCTCCTCAGATCATTACAGTGATTTACCAGTGGAATACAGAATGGATGATGCACACACAAGGTTTATGGGCCAAATGATATGCATTCTTGCACTTTCCAGCCTGTTGAGGGGTATGCTTACAAGCAATTGACTGCTGGCACTGTGGAAATGGTCCAGCACTTTAGTGATATATTACAATGGTGGAATCTCTGTGCATTTATGTTCTGGCTTGGCCCTGGTCTGATTTCCAGTCCACAGTTGCGTAATATAAATCAGACAGGATCAGGGTGACAGGCAGACTCCATATATAGGTGTAGGGGATAGGATATGTGGGGTGTGCGTGTCCTGGGCAGATATCTTTGCCTATAGCTACCAGTACTTTGCATTGTGCTTTACTCAATGGCTGACTGCACTTGGAGGGTCTTGTGTGTGTCAGACTGTTTAACCAGCCTGGAGGTGTGCGTTTGTCACACATATATGTATGGCCCACCTCATTTTGCTTGGATGGCCACATGTTGGGGTCAGGATGCCTCATAGGATGAGTGATCAGGGAGGGGTGTGTTACTCCCCATGGCTGTAGCCAAGGGTTCTATGGGTGCAGAGATATCACCATCTCCAGAGATAGGCCTGCCTGCAGTGAGTGTATTCCCATGTTTAAACACCTAGCCCTGCCTGTCGACTGTACAGAGTATCACAGAATGTCCACATCCATGACTCATATATCTTGTTGGTTAACCAAACAAGTGTGATTTTCCAGCAAAAGTGTTTTGCAAGTCACTCAGGGTTGAAGTTAGATATTACTGACAGTTGATATTGCAGTTTCAGACTTCGTACCCATCAGACATTCCATGCACTACAATCATTCCTTCAACCTTATTGCATTATTAGAGCAGTATTTCAAAAGTGTCCTTCTCTTTGGACCTTCTTCAGTCCATTATTCATGGATTTGGCCATATTTCTGGCTCTCTGACACTGGCAGGTTTTCTCCTAGCAGTTAGCAGCATGGTCTTTCTTTGTTTTTTTTTAGACTGTGTTATGTTGGTGTTATGGACCCCATGACTCTTCCTAACAGGGCACTGTGGGTGAGGCATAGGCATTTGCTAGAGGCCTGTACGTCAGGTGTGACAGATGCAGGCCATCTGTAGCAAGGCAGTGCATTCTGATGCTCATATGTTCCCAGGCTGCTGGCAGTAGACAACCCTGGGATGGTACCAGTAAGTTGACTGTGGGTGTTACTGACAATTGCTTTCTGTTTGTGTTAAGGCATCACTCTAGTTGGCGGGTGGATGCTGCTTCAGGCTAGGGACATGTTATTGCATTTCTATGAGACTATGGTGGGGACACATCTGTATACAATACACATTTGCAGAGACTGTGCTGATATTTGCTTAACATTTTGGTCCCATTTATCATAGTGGTATGCCCTATCTTTGAGACTACAGGCATAACAGTACCAACCACAGGTCAGATTGTTCTGGCATAAACATTTGTAGTTTCAGACTTCTTAGCATTCAAAGCCATACTGCCACTGCTGGGCCTGCTGTGATATCACTGTCTAAACATCTATAGGTGGGGATTTCAAGGATGTCGCCATATGGGGGCCTTTGCCAGACATTTCTGTATGGTTTTCTACAGCTGATCTCCTGGGTGATGCTGGGGGTGGGTATGGGATCCCACTTTGACATCCATGCATGTGACCTATGACCCCCCCCCAGTTATTTGGCTCACCACAGATACTGCAGTGGTATTTGTCAGCTAGGGTGGTACTGCATGGTGTAGGTAGGCCAATACTAGGGATACACTTCCTGCTGTCACACACAGCTGTCAGCTGTCTGCTGCAATCACAGTTAGCCATCCCATTTCCTTGCATGCTTGATGAATACCATAGATATGCTGTCAGAGCATTCCACTCCATTCATTTATTTTGTTAAGGAGACCGGCTTATTTTGTGCCTGAGGCTGTTGTGAGGATGGTGCTTGAGGGCTGACTATGTCAGATGCATGCATTACACTGCCTATACATGGTAAGGTATAGGTGGTGTGATGTTTGGCATCCATTTTACTGTGTGTGCGAGTCAGAGAGAGAGAGAGAGATCAGTCCCTGGGGCCCTACAGTGTCAGTGTATGAGCTATGCATTGCCTCTTTGCCAAGGCCAGGGCATACTGGGCATGCCTCCATCTGCCTACATGGGCAGGCTCAGGATGTTCCTCCTCCGAGTCCCTCTGTGCCTGTGGAGGCCTTGGCAATGGTGAGGGGCTGTGTGGTCTTTCCCCATTTTGTTCCTGCTGCAGCTGTTTCCACAGGAACATACTATGACCATGTGTGTACATGTGGCTGGAGAGTACTGCACGGCTCCACTGGATAAGTCAAGGCAGCGGAACTGTGACTTGAGCACCCCAAACACATGATCTATAATGATCCTGGTTTGTGTGTGTGCCTCATTATGGCATTTTTGTGTGGATGTGTGTGCATTTCTGATGGGTGTCCTCATCCATGGCTCCAGTGCATAGCTAGCATCCCCCAGTAAATGGCCATATGGGATGTCCTCCCTGGAAAGCCACTGATACAACTGTGAGGAATGCCAGATGTGGGAGTTGTAATATTTTCCAGGGCAGTCAGGACACACATTCATGATAATGCCCTGGGCATTGCACATGACCTGGCAGTTGATGGAGTGGAACCCCTTACGGTTTATGTAGACCCTACCCCAGTCACCAGGTGGTGCTTTGATGTGGATGTGCATGTAGGATGACTATGGCACCCAGTACCTCCAAGGTAGTCTGCTACATGGTGGAAGAGATGCATATTGCAGGTCCTCTCCTCACGGGTGGTGGGGAATTTAATGTGCTCCTCAACATGTGGTCGCATGGCATCCAGGAACTGGTGGAGTATTATGGACTCAGATGCCTGTGGGACCCCCATGATATCCCCAGTTAATCTTTGGAAAGTACCTGTAGCTAGGTATTCTTGTAGCTACACAAACCTTGGCATCTACTGGGATTAGTTCCCCTCTGTTTGTTCTGGATGTGAGGCGAGGCGGCACAGCTCCACAATTTGCTGCAGTATGTCCCTGTCCACCCTGTAGTGCTCTACTATCTCCAGATCATGTAGCCCCTGGTAGGTTACCCTGAGCCTGAATACTCTTCTCCTCCTCCTCATAAGTCTGGGGCAATTGCCAGCATTGTCCTCTTCACCACCCTCAGCCTCTTGCACATACGGATGTATGAGAGTGACAGCAGCCCCTAACATTTTGTCAGGTAAAAGTTCCCCATCTTTATAGTTTGTGGGAAAAAACAGAATGAAAGGTATTTGCATAGTTTATAGTGGTGTGCTGCAGATGCTGCCTGTGTGATTGGCTGAGTATGATGCATTCTACCTGCCAGCTCTATTACTTGTATTTAAGTGCCTCTATTCTGCTATTTCCCTTTTTTTTTTCATGTTCCACTTGTCATTTCTTGTATTTTTTTTTTATTGTTGTGGTTTAAATCCCAGTGCATGCTGCACACACCCGTTTAGGCAAGGTAAACAAGGCTATACAGCCTCCGACACACTCCCTTGCTTGCATGTACACAGTGCTGCCATTTCCTGTTTTTTTTTTTTTAAGTTCCGGTGCACACCGTGCAAACCATTTACCTAAGTTAAACATGTTTTAGCAGAAATGTCCCTTCCTGGACGCGAACACACTCTTCATTTCATGATGTAAGATATTACAGCCTCAAACACACACCATTGCTTAGCTGTGCTTAGCTAAGCACAAACCTGGGCAACAGAGCTCCATTGTGCTCACAGCAAGCATAACACGCCTCCTTTTCATGTTAGTTGCTCCTCCTACCTACACAATCCTGTTCTAGCACCTACACAGCTAGGTGCAGGTTTTGGACTTACATTATTTTGTGATTCAGTAACATTCCCCTCACTTGCATACCTCACTGCCTTAGCCCATAGATACTGCATTGAGATGGAGCCTTTCCCCTTGACAACCACTGTCCACTGGTATTGTTTTGATTATGCATGTCATAGACTATAATGGCAAAATGCAGATTTTCTTTAAACTTGGGTTTTCATATTTTTTTCAGCACTATCATGTTTGTGCACTGCTGCACTATGTTTAAACAGCCGAGATTGGCCACAAAAAAAGTTATTTTATAAAAAAATTAAACATTTATTCATGCCAATGGCCATATATTTGGCCATTTGCATGCCTACAGATGTGAATACATGCTTTTATTTGTGCTGTTATGCCTCCATTTTCTTTTAGTTAGTAACTGAACAGATTTCTGCACTGACACTGTTCCTGCACGGAGACCTGGCAGCTTTCTGAATTGTTAATTCACCTCATTTGCATGTTTTTCACCTGCAGATAAGGTGATTATCATGCTGCATAGTCTTCCGTGCAGGAACAGTGTAGACAGGCTCGTGCACGTCGGATCAGCTGTTTGCTGAATCACTCGGTGCCCAAACTCCGTGCAGGAGCTGCTACACTGTTCCTGCACAGAGATTTATCTTTTATGAATCCCAGGTATGTGTTTCTCACCTTTTGAAACAATATGATTCACAAGAAAATGCATTCCCTTCACATTTGCTTTTTATGGAAAGCTCATGGTGTCAGGTACATTGTTGTGATTTTTTCAAAATGTATTACTTATATTAACATTTCAATTAATATATTGACTGATTTTTGAGAAGACAGTATTAAATCACATCTTTCAAGAACCATTAAATATAAGTCAGAAAAAGGAACACACATTTTTGTCATATAAACTGACTGCTCAATTATACAATCATGGCTACACTTGCCCGTGCGTCTATACAAGCTTTAATATAATGTAAAGTCAGATTTGCCTGAACAGTCTTTTTATAAATATTTATTACATAATTACATATTTTAAAATGTAACCAATAACTCTTGTATATATTTACTCGGTCATTTCAGCTCATTTGTATATTCTTGTCAAGATTATCTTCTAGTATGTATGAAATGGCTATTCTTTCTTTGTGTATATCAAGAAAAATTCATAAGTTCAAAGAATATTAGAAGTTTATCATTCCTGGTTTTGAATGTTCTCCCTTTTTGCCATAGAATGGCTTACAAGAAAAAATATATATTTTCTAATCTGCTGAGTGTGGAATGCTCCTGGTGCCATGTGCATTTCTGTGGGCATTTATTCCTCCCCAGAATATGCTACTTGTATTGACATTCCCATTAATATCCTAAGTGATTCTTTTATAATAAATGATTAAATTACATCTTTCAAAAGTTTTAATATTTAAGCCAAAATATAGTAAATATATATTTTGCTTTGTACATTCACTAAACAATTATGTATTCATGCATATACTCTATGCAAGCTGTGACATAATCTAAGCCTGTCACCTGTTCTTTATTATATGAATATCTATTGAATATCAAATTATTAGATTATATTTCAAGACAGATGTCATTAATTAATGTATAAACCATTTTAAACATATTACTATGCATCATGTCAATATACTAGACTGGTTTACCTCGATATGTTAAGGAAATGCTTTATCAGACAAATATTTTGTTTACATTTTTTTAAATAAAATAATTATTTTAACTTTCAATGTTAACCTGTCAGAAATATTTAATTTAACAACTGCTTCCTCAATTTCAGATATATATATATATATATATATATATATATATATATATATATATATACGTTTAAATTTCAAATACTGAAATACCGAATTTCAGTATTCGAAATTAGAAACAACGCTCACAAACCCGACAGTTCAGAATCGCGATGTCACAATCCCGAACACAAACAGTAACAGCCAATACGGATATAGGCTTCTATCATGCAGAAGTTGTACGTGCCGACAATATCATGGCGCCCAGCACCATAACTCCACCAGGAATGTGGGTGGAATATATACCAGGGTGAGGTCACAGAAAGGAAAGGATGTCCTCATTATAGAAGGGTACGCTACCATCTCAAAAGAAAGCACCGCAGAGAAATTATTGGTGCTGCAAGTGGAAGAGAGATATGAAGTGCAAGGGAGGGTAATAACTACCCCGCTGCAGCTGGGGAAGAACTGCTAAGGAGCGGTACACATGCATGCAGGGACCCAACCGAGTCCGAGAGGTATTGTATGTGCAGGTCTGAAGGAGAGAGCGCGATGTCACGGGATGCACCATGTTTGGTTGTTGAGGATGTGCTAGCAAGCACATCACTAGATGTCGCACTCATCTACCTAATAGAAGGGCTTTGCTGCAACAGGTGGGGAGGGTAAGACGGAAGGGCAGCAGACATATCCAGAATAGACATGTCACATTACAAGACGGAATGTTGGGGACTATGCACTGAAAGCGGCAGCTTTATATATAAGTTTAGCAGTGACCGTATTGGGGAACATGTTGTGTTGGTGTTCACAACAGTCAATAATTTGCATGATCTTAGTACTGCAACTATTTGGTTGATGGACGGACATTTTTCTACAAGGGGAGATATGCAGGCAGTTGTATAGCATTCATGGTTTGATATGCTGTGGCGGGTACAGTAAGTCCGTACACGCTACTGTACTGTCTCATGACTAAGAAGTCGCTATGGGCGTAATGCCATGTGGGATGCTATTTTCCAGTTATTAGAGCAGTGTGACTTACAAATTGATCTCAGGTATGTACTGTGTGACTTTGAGATAGCCGCCAAACGGAGTATAGCGATGAATTTCAATGGGGTGAAATCGAAGGGGTGCCTGTTCCATTTTAGCTGTAATATATGGCGGAAAGTCCAGCAGCTGGGACTTACTACGCTGTATAACACCAACCTGCATTTCCAGCTGAGTGTGAAGTGTTTGATAGCCCTGGCATTCCTACCAGAGGATGATGTGGTAAGGGCGTTTAGTGAACTTAAGGGCAGGTTCCCAACAGAGGGTCAGGACCTTGTAAAATACTTGGGGACTGCTATGTGTTGGGGAGGAAAAGAAGATTTACCACGAGGTCTGCCTGTGTCGCTAGGTTTCCACCTTTATTCCCAATTAGCTTTTGGAATGTGTTTGACCTGAATACCATGTGTCTGCCACGTACGCAAAACTCTGTAGAAGCGTGCACGGAGATTGAAGTGTTTGTTGGGGCAAAGGCAACAGATTTAGGACTGCTTATGCATACATTGGCCAGAGAACAGGATAGGGTGGATGAACTTAGAAGCCGCTAAGTGCTGGTAGTCCGCCTACACCTAAACGCGAGGGTTATGGTACGCCAGCAACAATTTGAACACATCCTGGCCAATCGTGAGTCATACACTACAGAGGAATTCCTGCTTGCAATAGGACGCTTACTTCAGTTATGAGCTGGGCATGTACTACTTATGGGGATTTGTGTTATGTATACTGTGAGGTGGTGTGTACACGGGTTCAAAGGGAAAATATGCTTTATGGGGTCTTTTGCACATGGTGGAGGATGTTAACTACGTGAAATGGACGCCAGGGTTTGTTTTTGGTATTATGGTACTGAGATTGTAGCATGCACAGAACTGTCGGGTTTGTGAACGTTCGGGTTTCTAATTTCGGAATACTGAGATTCGGTATTTCAGTATTTCGAAATTTAGAAGTGAAACCATATATATATATATATATATGACTCTCCAGTGCTGGGACTTACTAGACCAAAATACAAGACAGAATGCCTGAAAAAGCAGACTTGCATAGATTAAGTCTGAGGTGGCCATTTTCTCAGAATGTTCCATTTTATCTGAAGTGTGGTGATCTTGGAGTTAGTATAGATAGATAAACAGATAGTTTGATAGATGTAGCTATGTGTATACATTTGGGGGATTGTGGTACAGGGGGACTTGCTTTCCTTCAAAAAAAGAAGTTTAAAGGAAAAGAATGATGTTCAAGATTTGCTCTTCTCTTGCATTTTTGATCTCTCTTTTTTGGTTTTGCATGTCATCACTTAACATTTCAAGTGTTGATATTTCAGTATGGAGCCATCCTATAGAATAACAGTTTGTATTGTTCTTATTTCTTCTTTCCATTTTTAAATGATAAAATTTGGGTGCTTGTTTTTTCTTTTAGGTGATACCACTACAGTCCCATTCTCTTTGTCAAGTGTTCTCTTAAGTTATAATAGTGTCCATTCCACTGACTCACTTTCTGGGGTCAGTTTAGGATGCTGTACATAATCAGCTGCCTTTTCTTGTATATTAAATGTTTTAGCACCCAATGTCAACTATATTTTTATTTTTGATAGAAAACTTAGTTGATGTTTACATTATTTTCGCTCAAGGTTTTCACCAAAAACAAATCAACTATCATATCCCTTATGTTTTCACCGAATATTCATTTTCAAATCTCAAAGTATATGTATCAAGTTTTATGGGGAGCACTGTTCAACATGACAGACATTTAACAATGATAATGACAGACATTTAATAATGGTAATGACAGACATTTAACAATGATCAGTCTTTCGGTTATTTGTTTATACAGTAGGTATTTAACAATGATAATGACAGACATTTAACAATGGTAATTATAGACATTTAATGATAATGACAGACATTTAATAATGGTAATGATAGACATTTAACAATGATTGATTTCAATCTTTCAGTTATTTGTTTATACAGTAGATATTTAACAATGATAATGACAGATATTTAACAATGATAATGACAGCCATTTAACAATGACAGATCTCAGGCTTTCAGTTCCATTATTTGTAGAGATCAGTCTTATAGCTCAGCGAACCCTCTTGATGCCAAAGGGCAGACTTTCAGTCAAATTTATTCTTTTGGGTTTCCATGTCATCAAAAGCTTACCAAAGCATTTCTTTAAAAATTCTCTGGTGCGCCAACTATTTTGATATTATTTTGTCTCTCCTGTTTTCAAAGTCCCTCATTTTCTCCTTTAGCCATGTATTTTGTTTTAATAGAAATTCTGTTTGATGTTACTCTCCCTTAACTTTTCCCTCCAGTATATTTGTCACATTTTCTATTTCTTTTATCTGTATGCCATGCTGAGACATTATATTGTATAACATTTCATTTTGATGTATATAGTTTTACAGTATATTGCCTATTTTGTTCTCAAATAATTCATGTAGATATGTAGACATATCTAGGCTATGATAGGTTCTTTCCCTGAAAGAACTATTTTGTTTTTATTTGTTCACACATGTACCCAGCATCTCCTCTATTTGATACTTGCTATAAACTTTTCCTAAAACTCCCTTCTAAAAACAGTCACCTAGAGTTACTACAGGTATTATTTTTCTGTATGTCCTTCATCCCCCTTTATTCTTTATCAACATTTATTTCATATTTGTCTTTGATACTATTTATGAGTCCATGCACTTATTTGAACCTGCTGTACACTTTCATTCAATTCATATTATAAGCAATCTCCCTATTTCCCACCATAGAACAATTCTTTTTGACTAAACTTTCGATATTCTTTATACTACTGCAATGTTTGCTTATGTTATGGTAAAATGCAATCCTATTTTCCTCTATTAAGCATATACTAAACTATGCAGTGTACTCAAGACTGCTAGAAGCATCCCAGCCTTCACACCAATAATAGCTTCTGCTGTTTTAACTAAACTTTTCATACATTTTACACTAAAATCAAGCACCTCCCCTACTACTCTATTGATCTGGTATACAATGCATGTTTTTTTCTGTGACAGAACAAAACAGCTGAAAAGGATATTCTTGGTATTGACATTTTTGTAGCTTTTATATGCATGATCATTATCTGAATTTCTCTTCCTACTACCATTATTGTAAAGTCATTTTCAGGAATTCATAAAAGTCCCTAACGCAAGACATATGACTCATGCTAGAAAGGCCCTCTCAGCTTAACACACCCATTTGTGATCCAGGAACATGCTAGCTGTGACTAGGGAAGACCTCATTATAGGCTAGCTTGAATGTTTCCTGAATCACAGTTACTGCCACATCATGTAGATTATGGATAATATGCAGAACGCTGTAGTAACTGCTGCTTGTATAGGCAGTGGAATACCTTTCATTCTTACACACACACACACACACACACACACACACACACACACACACACACACACACACACACACACACACACACACACACACACACACACACACCATTCTGTCATTATACCCCACCCCAGTAATACTTGAATGCCATTATGACACATATGTATTAGGTCCTGTTGACTAGAGTATTCCCCCATCCCTGATCCTTGTTACACTATTGCTGCTATTACAGCACTTTAAAGAGTTATTGTTGGTGGTTTAGTGGTTCCCCCACCCCCCATCACCCTGATGAAGAATGTGCCATTATAGCATATATCGCTGTTATTTAGTGGTTCCCCCCACCCCCAATCCATGTACTACCATTGGTTCATTACAGCACTTTAAGGTGTGCCCAGTGGTTCCACTCTACCACTATTATGCTGATCTGTGCCTTAGGGCACTTTATGGAGTAGTCCATGGTATCTAGTGTATCCATCCCAATCCCCACTGTAACATCAGTGCCATCATGGCACGTAAAGCATTCCTAGGTATCTAGTGTATTCCCCATCCCCTTGTTCCCGTTTGTAATGTTGGTGGCAGTACAGCAATGAATCCCCCCACCCCCATATCTTTGTAGTAACATCAGTGTCAGTACTGCACATTGAACCTTTCTCCCTGATGTTCAGTGCTTCCCACAATCCTCCATTCCCTGTTTTGACATTGGTATGCAGTGGTGGGGATGGCTATGCTCATCTACACGGCCAAGTGTTTTCTTGACTCACTCACTGTGTACATGCCTTCTTAGAGGTGGTTTTGGGAAAGATAACCTGGCTAATTAGCATATGCCTCTCTTCCCAGAATGCCTCATTAACATTCAGCATGGCCGTGGGACTAGCCCTTTGCAGTGTTACATGTCTTCATATTGTACAATGGTACAGAACCATATAAGGGTGCTTGGTGAATACCAAAAAGCTAATGTGACATGTACACAGCTGTGTACGCATTGCAGTACCTTCATGAATTCAGTCCATTGTCTTTTATAGTTTGCATGTAACCCCTGACAGAACCTGAAATGGTCCACTAAGATCAGTATTCTACTTCAGATAACTAATATAAAAGTACAAAGTGGTATGTTGAAATTGTCAAACATGACCAGACTGCACATTACAGACTGGATTGATCTGATAAAATCCCTTGATTTTGCTTGACATTATAAAAACATTTGGATAGCTATTTCACTTAAACTTAATCCTGTCCGGTTTCAAAATTTTCTATGACCTTTATCAATTTGCCTTGTGCATATTGTTTGTTTTCCATTTCTTTTAAGGAAGAGAAAAACTTAAGCCTCCTTCAAGAACCACTCATCCTTTTGCTCCACTGACCCAAGAAATACACAGATTGATAGTTACTGGTAGTTTTAATTGAAGGCTGGCTTGAAGCTGCCTTATAATGTTATTACTCCCTGGACTGCTCTGAAGTAATTAGCCTGCTGGGATACAGAATGTACTCAGTGCTGAAACATAGAGGGTAAGAAACTGTTAAGACAGTTGAATCTATTACCACTGAATCTTTGCTTAGTCTCAATTTTTATTAAGCATTTTGGTTAGCTGCAACACAATGATCTCATTCTGTTTTCTGTCATGTTTTTCTACTCATTTGAATGATTTTTGTCCTATTTGTGTGGTTAAGCAGAAGAAAAACTTCTCTTAAGCACAATGAACTAGTCTTATGGCCACTTTCATTTATATAGCTTCATGCCTTCCCTGAGAGATATGCTGCCACTCCCAGAATGGGTTATAGTGAATCTCAGTTCATAAACCCCATGAACCTTTCAAAAACAGGGAGCCATGAGCCATGGCCTCATCTTAAAATTTAGGGCATCTGTCAGAGATAAAATCTTCAGAGGTCTTTGCAGTCTACAAAAGATGGGCAAGTCATCTGAAACATACATAGCATTTATCTTACTGTAGATTGCTGTGCTACTGTATTATGCAACAGGAAGCAGTAACAATATTAGGCAAGCAAGCAAGCAATCCCAGGGACCATTAAAGGCCTAACCTTATACACTTTTAAGTGAACATGCTTAAATGTTTATGCCACCCATTACAAGTACTTAATAGTACCCACTTTCCAAATCAAGCAGAGCTATGGTGTAAATTTAAGTCTACCATTCCAGTCATCAAGACTAACCTTAAAGGTTGACAAAGCAGTACTTTGATTGACCTGTAGAAATGATTTATTCCATAGGATAGGAATATGTTGCCTTATTCCCCTAGCTAGTCATGTTTATTGGCTGGTGTAAATTTGGATCTCTAGTATAAGTGCTTGCCACTGTTTTGTAAAGAAATAGGAGGTCAAATGAGATTAGCTCTTCCATGGTTTGAAAAGCACGAAACAGGTCACCTCAGGGTAGTTAGTAGGCTACTAAGTATAAGGAGATTTGTGTGAATATGTTGAGGTAGTTGAAAGATTTAAGGCCTTTAATTTATTTGGTTAAAAATCAGTGGGGCCTTTCCAGTTGAATAATATGCTTGGATTTGTACATACCAAAGAGGCATTGCATTTAATGAAAGGTCTCCTAAAAGAAGAGTACAGTAGTAAGATGGCTTCTTTGGATCTTGAAGATATTCCCTTGGAAATTCAATGGGCTAGACTGAAGGATTTCCTGACTATGGTGGAAATATTATGATCGAATGAGAGTTACCCACATAAGCACCCAGGTCTCTTATTACCATATCTAAAGAGGAGTACCACATGATAGCTATCTAGTAACTAACATGTTTTGGTAGTGTTATTAGCCTAGGTAGGCTCCCTTTACAACTCGTCCTGGCACTGGGAAGTACTTGCCTTCTTTTTACCTGTTAAGATCAAGACTGCCCTGTACAGTACTACTGCATGGCATTATCTATACTCAATTTACAAGTTTCTTTCAGGTATCACCTACTAACACTACAGCCTAGCAGATCATAATCTTATTGGTACTCTCCCTACAGTCGCATATTTCCCCCATCTCTACCCTTACTGGTTTGTGATTCAATATGGTAATCATTACAACTGGCAGGGCAGCCTAATAATTCACTGACAAACACTAATTAGTCTGAAGAACTGGGACCTAGTCACTGTCTTCTTTTCTGATCTAGCAAAAGGCTTTGTATCTCTGTTATTTTTTATGAACTCTATGACATATCCAGCAGTATATGGTTAAATATTCCATGACTGAGGTATATTATGTTTGGGGAAAAATAGGAGACACAGGCACTAGATATTCTGAGGTATTTGTTGACATGCTTAATGTTAGGAACTAATAAGTACTCTGAGCCATCATTCTTTATCTTGGCTATCTGACTCGGACTTGCACACTTTTGCAAACAGGGTCTCAAAACTTCCTCCCCTGTTCCAAACTGCCAAAGAACCTGCCTCAGGAATGTAGCATACGTGTCTTTCAGAAGCTGTAATAAGTGTACAAGCCAATGTTGATTCATTAAATATACATGTTAATGTATATTAGTAGTTTTATGACCACTCATGGTATATCAGAGACTCTCTGCTAGCCATTAAATCCAGAACCTGCCACTGATCCAGCATGGTGCTGTATATAAAACACTTCTGTAGGAGGAAATTCTCATTAAATACAACAGTACTAGCATGAGAAATGCAGATGAAATTAATTTTCATGAAGTAAACCGATTTTTAGATTATAAGAATCTTTCAAAGACTATCTGCATACCTATAAAAATAAAATCTGTAAATTTAAAATTAAATGGTCACCCAATATGTTACTGCTAGTAAGGAAACCAGTGAACCCAATAATCATGAACTAAAACAATGTTAACAAACAGTTTTATAAACCTTTGGACAATGGCTACAAGATCACTCAGTTTTGCAGATTTAAACTATACATATCTGTTAGCTTGTAACTAGCTACTTTTTATTTGTGTGATAGGAAACATAAGCAGCTAAACCATGCATACACTATAATATGTGTGTATATATATATATATATATATATATATATATATAAATATATATATATATATATATATATATATATATATATATATATATATATATATATATATATATTGGGTCTACTTGAAAACACTGACACTCCAAAACACCGATGAAGAGAACACCGAGACTGGTAGATCAACAACTGAGATGACCGACAGTTTAAAAGCCCGATGCTGAGAACACCAACATGTTAAGGTAAGTGTGCGATAGTGACAGACTTTAGGGTTAGGGTCAGGTTAAGTGAGTTAGGGTATGGCCGCGGGTTAGGTGAGTGTGCAATAGTGACGGACCTTAGGGTTAGGGTTTGTGTTAAGGTTAGTGCATAGATAGTTGTGTATGTAAGGTTTAGTGTAGGTTTGTAAGGTTTTTGGTGTGCTTGTGTTGTGTGTGTGTTTTTCGGAAAAGGTATTTGTTTTGTTTTGTTGATTGTCAGGATTGTGATTTGTCGGGCATGTGAAGTTTCATGCTTTTAAACTGTCTGTTATCACAATTGTCGATCTTCCGGTCTTGGGTCTACTTGAGATTGAAGAAATCTCAGTAGACTGACACACTAAACACCGAGCTGAAATGCTCATGTCGGATGACTGACACGTCAGAATGTCGACTTCCGTATGGTCTACAGTTCAACTTGAGCAGAACAAGAAATCTGTTCTTGTGGACATTGTAGTGCGATCTTGGAGTTGGTATATTTAAGTTACAGGGTGGGATGGGGGGGTGCAGGGGGAGGCTAACGTGAAATGTGAAGGTAAGTGTTTTAGATTTTTTATTTGTAGTTTATGTTTTGTTTTAGTGGTAAGGGTTTAGTTTAACATAGATGGTGGGCAGGGTGTGAGTGAGGGGAACTAGGTAGTTTTATCTTGAGTGATGCGTTTTTTTCTTTTGTATGTTGTTTGCGTGTGTTGTTGTGTCTATGTTTTACGGAGGTGTGTTGGCGTTTTGAAGTGTCGGCATTGTGTGTGTCCAGTATGTGCGTTTTAGTGTTGTGAAATGTCAGTGTTGTTGGCTTGGTGTTTTGAGTGTTGGTTATATGGAATGTTGGGTAAGTGAAGTAGACCCATATATATATATATATATATATATATATATATATATATCTATACATACATATCTATATATATATATATATATATATATATATATATATATATATATATATATATATATATATATATATATATATATATATATATATATGGGTCTACTTTACATGGTCGACTTTTTATAAAGTCGACTTTCATATGGCCGAGACCCACCATGTAAAATAAACACAAAAACACAATGAACACTTACCTTAAAATTGTTAGCAGGGGGCAAGACCCCCTTCACCCCCACACCCCCCGTAACTTAAATATACCAACTCCGAGATCGTACTACAGTTCGGAAGAGGGAAATCTTTCCATTCCTTACTGTATGGAGATAGCGATTTCCCATGGTTGGCTTGCCCCCTGCATATAGTTGAAGGGTAATATGTTTCTGTATGTACTTGTGCTTGAATATAGTAAGTGTTGGTATCCTGTGTGTTTTCAATATTTTGAGTTTTCAGAATTTGAACTTTCGAGATTTTGGTCTTCAGGATTTTGGGCTTTCAGGATTCTGTAGCGCTCCTACATATATGTGTATATATATACATATATACACACATATATATATATATATATATATATATATATATATATATATATACATACATATAAGTTTATATTATATGAACTGGGCAACTGTGGTAGATATGTCCTTTTTTCATATTGTTTGTCAAGAATGGTGATTGTTACTGATTAAATCATAGCCAAAAAGCAAGCTCATGGACAGACCTACCTCTGACAAACAGAGGGCTATTTTCAACCATGAACAGATGACCACTACTGCAATGCTGAAAATATAGAGGGCTACAGCAGATATGGATCCTGCAAAAAGCATGTCTTGTGCCCTTCACCTCTGACTGGAAGTTAACTGCTCTGACTTAAGGTCACATTTCTCTTTTATAAGCAACTTATATCACTCATAACTACCCGGTTACATTCATAACTCTTCTAGGATCCCTTATTCCGTCTACAATGGAACTCTGTCTTCATCTTTGCACTCACCTATAACCATTCAGTGTGTAAATAAGTTCACCTTTTGGTCACACTGAATCTGTAAACCCATGGGACCTTCTCTCATTGTACTTGGCCAACCAGTTACTTGTTAAATATTTTGTTTTTATCGTCTCAGTTAACTTCCTCCTTCAGAGTACAACTTACATATGTTTTAACTCTAGACCGACAGTGGAGGTTGTGAAGATATGTGAAGGCTGCCAGCCTAGCTAGATAGAATTTTGTAGATAATTCTGTCATTTGTAAATATTAATATAAGCCACAGGCCTGTTCTCTTAAATAAGAAAATTGTATTGGATGTTGAACTTCAAAAATGTAACCACATTGCACTCTGCTGGAGGAAAGCTGATAAGTCAAGCCTTGTATAATTGTTTGAACTCAAAACTCAGAGCTGAGATGTCTGAATGAAGGAATTCATCCTATTATTTTGAGACCAGAGTTAATTGCTAGAATTTACATGTATAATGTCATTTATTGCTGTGTTTCCTGACCAGGTGCAAGCTTACTAAGAAATGGGAAACAGAGAACTGTTAAGAATGACATAATCTAAAATTATTCAGCATGATGTATTATCAATTTAAAGGACTTTCTCAGAGACAGAGGGAAGAGTATTTTACATTTCTCTTGAGAACATCCAACTCACCAGCACTCTGCCTGTGCTCTGTATGCAAGTAGGATATTAGACTTTAGTGTCTCTCTTAGAAATAGTTAGGAAATAGGAAGATTAGACTAGTTGTTTTCTGTATTGATGTCAGAACTATTCTACTGTATTAAGCATTTGTCTGTGATCTCTGAACTCTTAACTAGCACTGTGTAGTAAGAAATATTGTCTTGTGTTCTTTATTATTTATTATTAAATATTTTGAAACCTTTCAAATGTGGCTGTTTCATTTAGAGATAACTTAAGTTCTAGAGTACGTTGCATGTATATAGTGATACTGTCCATGCCACTCCAGTAAGCCTTAAACAGTTCTGGTCACACTTACTAATTGGATAATAATATTGCACAGTAATAATTGGACACCCTTTGGTAAGGGCCCTTTTAGTACCTGATAAGTAAGGGTCCTGGTGGCAGTCATTACTACCTTATAGCCTGGAGAGAAGGAGCACAGCTAGTGAACCATGCTAGCCTTCTCCAGGTGTGTCTGTGTGGTTGTATAAAAATCATATTTCAAAGTGTGTGTGTGTGTGTGTGTGTGTGTGTGTGTGTGTGTGTGTGTGTGTGTGTGTGTGTGTGTGTGCATGTGTGTGTGTGAGAACTACATGGGCAGGGACATGAAGCACTGGTTGGACAGAAAGAGTGCAAGAACGACTTGGCTTGGGACCCTGGCTAAGCACCCCACTCTATAGTTGTGCCAGTGGGGAGTCTTAATGGGGATCTGGAGAGAAAGGGAGAAACCATCCTCAGACTGACTGTGATCTCTGTGTGCTCTTAAGGGAAATTGTACTTTACTGTGTGTGTATTTGTTATCCTTCCTAATGTGGATGCCCTTCACTGGTGTTAGTGGTGAGGATTGAGACTCCTTGATTGCTGGGCCAGTGCATGGATGTCACATATTAATTGTTTGGAAGTAGTGGGATACCCACACCACATATTAAACTGTTGGCAATTGGCTTGTAGTGGTATGGATAGTGAATTCCTGTAACTTGTGTACAGTGATCATTGAAGGTGTTTTTGTACTCTAAATCAGCCATGCGGTGAATATTCAGAGTTCAGATCACAACTTTTTTATTTCTTTTGTTAGTTTAGTTCATCAGGGAGAGCAGGAAAGCATGTCAACAGAGGAGTATGGCAAACTGTCAAGGAGCCAGTTGGCTGAGATGTGCCAGGCTAAGGGACTGGTTCATGGAAACCTGACTAAGGCAGACATGATTGCAGCTTTGGTCACAGCTGCATCAAAAAACAGCAATCAGGAGGGTTATCAGACTGGCCATGGAGATGTACAACACTCAGAGAATAGACAGCTCAACCTTCTGCAGAGGATGTAATAATCCATCTGGAGCTAAAGAGACTTGAGTTGGAGGCCAGGTGTTTGGAAACCGAAGCAGCAGACAGACTCAGACGTCTACAGGCTGAGGAGAATGAGAAACTGCTATGCCTGGAAGCTGAGTTGAAGGAAAGGCAGAGGCAGCATGAAAAAGGGATGCTGACTCTTCACCAGAGTCATGGATGTAATGGGTAAGGCAGTAACTGGACCCCAGAAGCACAAAAGGTCAGTAAATTTCTTTTGCAGTTTACAGAGGGGGATAATTTTGATAGTTTCATTCATATGTTTGAGAGGGTATGTGAACAGTATGATATTGACCAAAGGCTCTGTGTACAGTTCCTGACCTCCTTACTCCATGGTAAAGCTGTAACTATTTTGTCCAAAATGTCTGGATGTTGACTGTTTTAATTACACTGCTGTTAAGAACTGTTTGAGCTAACACTTGAAACTTATGTTTTGTGAGCATAGACGCAAGGCAGATGAAAGTGTGTTTGAATATGTTGCTGAACTGAGCACTTATTTTCATAGGTGGGTGAGTGGATGTCAGGTCACCACTTTTGAAGGGCTGGCAGACCATTTGGTGAGGGAACAAGCCCTTAGCTCTTTGCCTGAGGACATGAGGATCTGGTTAGCTGATAGAAAATGTGCTACTTCGGAAATATTGGGGAAGAAGGGAGACCTATACATAGCAAGCAGGGCATTCCTGCACAGGAAAGGGACTCCAGTACTGCTCATGGGTCCAAAGGAACCCATGATGGGCAGCCTAGACTGCCCCAACAGAATCTGCCAGTAGCAGGGGAAGCCATTAGTCCAGGTACACTTCCAGGACCTAGGGTTAAATGTTTTGAATGCAACCAGTGCGGCTATGTGGCATATGGATGTCCATGGAGGCAAGGTGGGGAACAAAAGGTGAAAAAGCCAGTAAGTGGGAAAGAGAAAATGCCAATAGTAGGTTGTCTTGAGACAACAGGAGTACCGATCTACCATCCTGCAGATGTCCTGATAGGGAAGGATTTTGATGAGGCAGTAACATGTGTTTATGCAGTTACAAGCAGTCAGGATTCAAGACAAGCATGTGGGTCTGGTAGCCTGGGGGAGACCCAGACAGGCCACATACTTACAGCCAGACTGGTGAGGTGGTTACTTCAGGGAGGGAGCTACTCTGTAGCAGTGAGACTGAAGGTGAGGCACAGCTGCTTGTGAGTACTGATGTTCCCTGAGACAGAGTGACTGCAAAGGTACCTAGGCTGACAATGAGGCACTGGTTCAGAGGATGCCAGGCTTCCTGTGGAAGCGGAGCTGAGAAGGGTTTCAAAGAGAGAGTTGAGACTGGCTCAGGTCTCAGACCCTACATTACAGGGCCTGAGACAGGTAGCTAGTGAGGCACCTGATTCTCAAGGGAAGGATGAATCTGAATACTAGGACAAAGGATTACTGTATAAAGGGGTGAACCCCTGAGGGAGGACTAGAAGGTGAGAGAATACAGCAGTTGGTAGTACTTAGAGCCTACCATCTGGTGCTTCTAGCCATAGCCCATGATATTCCCTTTGCAGGTCATATGGGCATAAAGCATACAAAGAGATGTATTATGCAGAACTTTCATTGGCCTGGAATTTCCAGAGATGTAACAGGGTACTGCAGGACTTCTGAGCAGTGCCAAAAGGTAGGCAAGGCAGGAGACAAGGTGAGAGCTTTTCTCATGCCTTTGTCTGTGATTGAGGAGCATTTCAGAGGGAAGATATGGATATTGTGGGGCCTCAGAGTACCCCAAGTTCCACAGGGGAAAAAGTATATCCTAGTGGTGGTAGATTATGCTACAAGATACACTGAGGTAGTAGCTCTGTCCTCCATTGAGGCAGAAAAGGTGACAAATGCTTTGTTAGAGATTTTCAGCAGGGTAGGTTTCCCAAAAGAAATACTGACTCACAGAGGTGCCAATTTGGCAATTTCATGTCAGACTTGCTGGCTTATCTGTGGACGTAGTGTGGGGTGAAGCACCCGATGACCACCCCTACCATCCCTAAATTAATGGTCTTGTTGAGAGGTTAAACTCTACACTCAAGTCCATGTTACAGGCATATGCAGACCAGTTTAAGAGGGGGAGTGGGACAAATATTTGCCCTATCTGTTGTTTGCTTACAGAGAGGTTCCCCAGGAATCCACAGGTTTTTCACCCTTTGAGTTGCTGTATGGGCATAGGGTGAGAGGACCTCTAGATTTCATTAGGGATGAGTGGGAAGGTGAGTGTGAACCTCAGAAGGGGTCTGTTGTGGCATATTTCCTAAACCTCTGGACAAGGCTCAGGGAACTCATGGGTTTGGTGCAAGCGAACCTGGCAGAAACCCAACAACAGAAAAAGGTATGGTATGACAGGAATGCTTGAGCTAGAGAGTATGCTGTGGGGCAGCAGGTAATGGTTCTCATTCCTTTCAGACACAACAAGCTGCAAGCAGCTTGGGAGGGACCCTACAAGGTGGTAAGAAAGGTAAACGATGTTAATTACATGATAGAAGTGCTAGGCAGGAGGCAGGGGCACAAATTGTACCACATTAACATGATGAAACCTTACCTTGATAGGGATGCCCATGTGCTGAATATTTGCAGTGGATTGCAGGAGGAGTCTGAGGGAGATCTGGTGACTGATCTCCTCAATGAGGCTCGGACTGACATCTCAGTGGAAGGGGTAGCAATGTCCCAGCAGCTATCTCCTACCCAGGTTCAAGAAATCTGGGCAGTGTTACAAGAGTTTGGGGACACAGTCACTGGGAAACCAGGGTGCACCCACCTGGGGCAACACCAGCTGGATACAAGTCCCTAAAGGATTATTAGGCAGGACCCTTATAGGGTGCCTGAGAGAATCAAACAGACTCTGAGGGAGGAGATACAGGAGATGTTGGAACTAGGGGTAATTCAAGAGTCCAACAGTCTCTGGGCCTCCCAGTGGTGCTGGTGCCAAAGAAGGATGGTAGCACCAGGTTCTGTGTGGACTACAGCAAATTAAATAGTCACACAGATTCAAATGCTTACCCCATGCCTAGGACAGATGAGGCCCTAAAGCAGCTGGGTGGGGCTAAGTATCTTACAACCATGGATCTTATCAAGGGTTACTGCCAGGTTCCCTTGACTCCAAGTGTTAAAGAAAAGTCAGCCTTTGTGACTCCTTTTGGTTTGTATGAGTTCGCAAAGATGCCCTTTGGGATGAAAAATGCCCCAGCGACTTTCCAGAGGCTGGTAGATCATATCCTAGCAGGAGGAGGAGGGTTTTTCATTGATTACCTAAATGATATTGTCATCTACAGCTATTCCTGGCAAGAGCACCTTCAACATGTCAGGGTGGTCTGGGCAGACTACAGAGGGCAGGGTTGACCATTAAGGCCAGCAAATTTCAGGTGGGTATGGCAGAGGTCTCATACCTGGGACATAATGTGGAGAGTGGTAAGATCAGGCCAGAATCTGCCAAAGTAAAAGCCATTCAGACATGGCCTGCACCTGTTTCCAAAAAGCATGTAAGGGCATTCTTAGGGACAGCAGGGTACTACAGAAAGTTTGTCCCCAGTTATAGTACCATAGCTGTTCCCCTCACAGACTTGACAAGGAAAAACAGGCCAGATAAGGTAGTGTGGACCCCAGCATATGAGCAGGCATTCTGAAAACTTAAAGAAGCTTTGTGAGGATCCCCTGTGTTAGTCAGTCTAGACTACAGCAAATAATTTGTTGTGCAGGTGGATGCTTCAAACCACAGGGTGGGGGCTGTACTTAGCCAGATTTCTTCAGAGGGAGAAGAGCACCCAGTGGATTATCTCAGTCGTAGATTTGAACTCAGGAAGGAATGCTATGCAGCTGTAGAAAAGGAATGTCTAGCCATAGTGTGGGCACTACAGAAACTTCAGCCTTATCTATATAGAAGAAATTTAACTGTAGTGACAGATCACAATCCCCTAACATGGTTGAAAAGAGCCATCCAGAAAAATGCCAAATTGCTAAGATGGATCCTAGGGTTGAAAACGTATGATATGTCAGTCCAGCATCGCAGTGGAAGTAGCAATGCCAATGCAGATGGGCTCTTAAGACAGGGAATAGGGTAAGGTATACTCAGACAGCCCTAACCCTCTCAAGCAACATTTCTCAAGCGTCACTTGAAAAGGTAGCTTGAGTTCTACAGGAGGGGGAGATTTGTGAAGATATGTGAAGGCTGTCAGCTTAGATAGATAGAATTTTGTAGATAATTCTGTCATTTGTAAATATTAATATAAGCCACAGGCCTGTTCTCTTAAATAAGAAATTTGTATTGGATGTTGAACTTCAAAAATGTAACCACATTGGACTCTGCTGGAAGAAAGCTGATAAGTTAAGCCTTGTATAATTGTTTGATCTCAAAACCTGGTGCCGAGATGTCTGAATGAAGGAAGCCTGGGAACCAGAGAATTGTTAAGAATGATGTAATATAAAATGAGTCAGCAGGATGTATTATCAATTTAAAGGACTTTCTCAGAAACAGAGAGAGAGTATTTTGCATGTGTTTTGAGAACATCCAACTCACCAGTACTCTGCCTGTGCCTTGTATGTAAGTAGGATCACAGACTTTAGTGTCTCTCTTAGAAATAGCTAGGAAATAGGAAGATTAGGCCAGTTGTCTTCTGTACTGATGTCAGAACTATTCTACTGTATTATTGTAAGGATTTTCCTGTGATCTTTGAACTCTTGATTAGCACTGTGTAGTAAGAAGTATTCTCTTGTGTTCTTTATTATTTATTATTAAATATTTTAAACCTTTCAACTGTGACTGTTTTATGTAGATATAATTTAAGCTCTAGAGTACATTGCATGTATATAGTGATATTGTCCAACCCACTCCAGTAAGCCTTAAAAAGTTCTGGTCACACTTACTAATTGGATATTAATATTGCACAGTAATAATTGGACACCCTTTGGTAAGGCCCTTTTTAGTAGCTGATATGTAAGGGTCCTGGTGACAGTGATCACTACCTTATAGCCTGGACAGAAGGGGCAAAGTTAGTGAACCTGTGCCAGGCTTCCCCAGGAGTGCCTGTGGTTGTATATAAATCATATCTCAAAGTGTGTGTGTGTGTGTGTGTGTGTGTGTGTGTGTGTGTGTGTGTGTGTGTGTGTGTGTGTGTGTGTGTGTGTGTGTGTGTGTGTGTGTGTGTGTGTGTGTGTGTGTGTGTGTGTGTGTGTGTGTGTGTGTGTGTGTGTGTGTGTGTGTCATTTACTTGGGCAGGGACATGAAGCACTGGTTGGACAGAGAGAGTGCTAGGATGACTTGGCTTGGGACCCTGGCTAAGGACCCCACTCTATACCTGTGCCAGTGGGGAGTCTTAATGGGGATCTGGAGAGAAAGGGAGAAACCAGCCCCAAAATGGTTGTGATCTCTGTGTGCTCTTAAGGGAAATTGTACTTTACTGTGTGTGTATTTCTTATCCTTCCCAATGTGGATGCCCCTCACTGGTGTTAGTGGTGAGGATTGAAGCTCCTTGATTGCTGGGCCAGTGCATGGGCATCACAGAGTTATTCAGGTTTGCACTCTAACTTCCAATGGTTGATTCATGAGCCTTTTGACAAAAACAAGTTATATTCTAAGAATTCAAACAAATCCTGATATCTATAAAATCTAAAAAATTATGAGGAAGTGCAAATGGCAAGATGTTCAGCACAAACTAATTGCTGCAGTCATAAGCTGGATATTATATGTTAGGAAAAAAACACAGTAAATCTTAGTTTTCATAATGCTTTATAATCAGCTTATAATAACACAGTAACTCAGTAACCATGAAACTTACCATACACTCTCAGCAGCATCTTTTTCATGCAGTTCTGAGCTTTCATGTGAAGGTAAGCAGTTTAGTCTGTGTTGTTTGGCCATTGAGCTATTTAGAAAAAGATGAAAGCTATGAAAATATAAAAAAGCAGTACATAAACAATCCCCCAGATTCAGCAAGCAGCCGTGCAGGAATAAGTTATTCCTACACGTCAGGGACCGTTCCTGTTCAGTACGGCAGCGCGCCATGCATATGTATGAAGGCATGCTGCCATGCTGTAAAATGAACATAGTTTCATGTATGAATGCAGGGGGTGTGTCTGAGAACAGAGCTCTCAAAATATACACGCACTCCAGAATTGCTTTTTGGCAATTCAAAATCAGCAAGAACACAGGTAATACCTCCAACCCATCAGGATAACAAATCTGGTCAAAGCCATAAGGGACAATTGTCTCTTCCAAGACAAAAGATTTGTTAGAATAACACATTTAGTATAAGCACATAGCGCACACCTCCCAACCTATCAGAGTAAGGAATGTAGACAAAGCCAAAAGGGACAATCGTCCCAAAAGCAGAAAGTTGATAGAATAACAGGTTCAGCATTAGCATGGATATTCTGAAGGGTACAGATAAAAAAACACAGCAAATATATATTTTTTTAAACATGCAATAAAGTTTAAGTGTAGCTGCTTGGGTGTGCCCATTGCTTAGCTATGCTTTGTCCAGCTTAAACAGCACAAGAAGTTAAATAGCAAGAAACATCCAACATAAGCAGTACTGTAATAGTGCAGTGGTTAGACCGTACACTTTGCAAACCGCCATACCTGGTTCGATCCCCACTGTAACCCATTTGCATTTTACATGTGAAACCAGTACATAAATATTTTTTTAATAATTAGCTACTAAATAACATATATTTGTTAACCACAGTACTGTAATAGGTCCGGATGTGAGATGTCAGTTTAATAAAGATGTGAAACCCCGATATAAACGCAAGTGCCCCATGCAGTATAGTCACACACGAATAAATGTAATTAAAGCACATTGGGATATCAGGGACAGTAAACAGATTTATAATATGTCATGAATGATGAATCAATCCCATACAGCAGATAGTTTATAAAATAGAAAAATAAGCAGTGCTAAGCATTGCACAGCTTTGCTGATTGGGAGTAAGCATTGTGTACATATGAATACTAAGCAATGAATAGCCCAGCTAAGTGGATTTGCCCATTGGTAAGCAATGCTGAACCTTCCCCTTTAAGCACTGCCAACCTTAGCTAAGCAGGTTTGCTTGTAGCTTAGCTTAGCTCAGCATATTCAAAACCATCCAATCATGGCAAATGGTGGGAAATCAACCATATTTAAACCCCACAGGTGGGAATACAGCTCATAACTGGTTGCAGGTTCCCACTATAGGCAGCATGGCAGGAGTTGGTGAGGGCATGCACTTCCAGGCACAGTGTTGGGGCATACAGAAGTCTAAGGTCATGGTAGGACTCCTGGTACAAAACCATGATGAGAGACTGCTGCAAGGCCAGTACCAGGGCTCCCAACATACAGCAGAAGCCTGGGACCATCTCACCCATGGTCTTTCTAGTGCTACTGGTATCCGTCGGACTGGTGAGCAGGTCTGGCACCACTATGCTGACTTGAAGCAGAGGAAGAGGGAGCTCTTGGATGCATGGATCCAAGAAGCAAGGCATAAGGGTGATTTCCCAGCAGTGTGTAAGTAGTCATACCAATAACTGTTTACTAATGTCCAGCCTGTGTATGTGATGGATAGGTATGCCTAAATATTTCTCTATTTCCCTTAAAGCTGCAGCTGAGCGGACTGTGAATCAGGAAGCCCAAGCTAATAGGCTCCAAAGGCTGTGTCGCGAGGCTAGTCAGTAACAATCCTGCTTGTAATAGTCATACCAAATAAATATAAAGTAGTGCAAAGTCACCTTGCAGTATAAAAACTGTATATGAGTTGCACTGAATAGACCAGACAATATGACAGTAATAGTCCCATATAGGTCATATTTAAATAAAACTGTAACTGCCTGGCAATAAATTTCTAAATCATGGACTGGTTGTGTTTATTGTGGTATTGTATGGCATTTAGTGTTGCATTCTCTGAATAGTAATATTGTGTTAACCACTGTTACCCACACTGTGCTACATAAAAAAATGTCTGGGAATGTCTGTATAAGACTGTTGTAAGTACAAGATCAGATTGTATAACCAAGAGAGACTTAGACAGAAAACAATGACAAAATAGATAAGCAATATCCAAATAGCACACTCTGATGAAACTTAAATTGTTGTATTTTTAGCAGACACAGCCATGGTTGAATCCTGGGAGTGGTAGTAAGCTGTATGCATAATCATACTTCTCAACTGTACAGATTTTTGCAGAATGTCCAGATAATTGCAAATAAATCCTTCGGTAAACCGCCACAGCTCAAATATTAAAAGCAAAACTTTAATCAATATATAAAACACCTTAAAAAGGTAAAAACCAGCAGGAACAACAATATTCAGGTCCAATAAGCACTTTTGGCTGTATTAGCCCTCATCAGATCATGGTACATTTCCTGCTTCCAATCTTACTTAAAACTCAGAGTAACCAATCATAGTCTCATAAGAAGGCCACATCCCTTGTTTTAACCAATGAGGTGATATCCAATCACAGTCATTATAGGTGTCAAGCCATTTTGTTAGAGCAAATCATCAGCCTTCTGGCTTTAAATATAGGTTTCAATGGAACCACATTATTCAACCCTGGAGAGCAGTGCACTCTCATGTTAACTATCCAGTTAATCTCATGGATCTCCATTCTGTTCTTCACATCCCCTTCTCTAAAAGATTGTTGAACATGTTCAATAGCTTTAAACTTAAAACTGTGTGTAGGCTTGCAATTAATATGCATAGCAAGAGCACTATTAATATGAGTGTTTCTAATATCTCTTAGATGGCGCAGAAACTGGTCTTGAACTGTCGATTGGTTTTACCTATGTAAAAAGCTTTACATTGGCAGCAGGATGCTAAAGAAATCATTATTACATAATAGTCTTTTGATGTCCTTTTTATTTTTAAAAGAGAATCTAGGGGTTGCTCCTACAATGCTCTTGATATTCTCATCTGCTGTCAGAATGAGCCAGAATTTTTTAATAGTGTTAAGAACTTGTTTGCTGTCTGTACTATATGTTAGATGACAATTCATTTGCTTCCTTTCTGTCTTAGCGGCTTCATTCCTGGAGCATTGTGCAACTCCTTGCTCACTAAAATATGGACGTCCTTTTTGCCTTCTCATGTTACCAAAATTAGTTCTCACTTTAAGGTCTAAATCTTTGTAACCTCTTTCTTTCAGATTATGATGTAACATTTCATATTCTGTGCAAAAATCATCATCATTGGTGCAAAGCCTAGAGATTCTCACTGTTTGATTTTCCATGATGTTATTAAAAATATGACTAGGATGCATGCTTTGACGATGCAGATAGTGGTTCCTCCATGTATCCTTTCTGTGTAAGCAGGTCCTTAAACCAACCCCTACTTATAGAATAATTTTCATGTCTAGGAAGCCAATCATTTGTTTGGGATAATTAACTTTAAATTCCAGGAAATCAGTACTGCTGTTAAGATATTCGGTGAACAGAGCCAATTGACCCTCATCACCTTTCCATAAAATAAAAATATAATCTACAAAACAACCATAGTAGAGAAGATGTCAATATCAGTGATTAGTATCCCTTAGTACTCTCTCTTTCCCAGTGGGCTAGTACCAAGTTGGAATAACTGTTAGCACAGGGGGTGCCCATGGCAACCCCTCAGATCTGCACGTAGAAGTCTAGACCATATGTAAAGACATTGTTTTCTAACACCAATTCCAGTAAAGAACAGATGAGGTCCATGCATAAGCCTGTCTTCTGCAAAAAGCAGAGAAAGCTTCCATCCCAAACTGGTTTGGAATCACCCTGAATAGACTGTTAATATCCATGGTTACCAAGAGAATATTATTCATCTCATCCAGGTTATTGGTTCTCATCCGTAGGTCAGTTAGGAAGCTGCCAGTGTCTTTGAGCACTGCCTGTACTTGAGGTAGAACTTTTTTCAATTAATTCTCAATATACATCAAAAGGGGTTCTGTAAGCCACCCCCTTCCTGCTATGATGGGATGTAGGGACATATCCAATTGACCTTTATGGATTTTGGGAAGCCCACTTATGCATGGTATGGTAGGATGCATTGTGTCAAAGAACTCAAACAGATCTTGATTTAAATGCCTTTCCATTAGCATCTCATATAGATTGCTTTTGAAGTTATTGATCATTATTTCTATGTCAAATCTACCCACTTTCTTATTGGTGTGCTCATCTTCCAACATGGAGTGCATCTTTTTCCTATACCATTCCGAGTCCATTACTACAATGCCCCCTCCTTTGTCAGCTGGTTTAATAACCATATTGTTATTGGCTTTAAGCTGACTAAGGGCTTTTCATTCACTCTGTGTCATATTATAGAAGCTTCCTTTCCCATTTCTAGGTTCGTTAAACTTTCCGTCTCGACTTCACATAGACGTATGAATAGTTCTACTGTGGGATGATTGACAGGTATAAAACTACTTGGTTTCTTGTAACATGTTGATGGTTGATCATTCTTTGTCCAAAGATAGATTTAAGTGTCACATTTCTCCCAAACAGCCTTATATCTGTTACAAATTCATTTAGGTCGGAAGGTAGGGTGGGTATAAAACTCAGCCCTTTACCAAGCAAAGAAACCTGTTCAGGTGTTAAGGTTACATGGGACAAATTCACAACCATGTTTAGGTCATCTGCTTTCATAGCACAGATTTCTTCCATTTCCTCTCCTGACTTTGCATTCAATTTGATTCTGTGAAAATGTTTACAAAAAAAAAACAGTATTATTATTAAAAGATGCATGGGCAGCTCCTTCTTTGGGCCTGGCTCCTAATAATGAATGAGTGGTCATGGCAGGCTCTTGATTGAATAAAATCTGCAAGGTACAACTAGAACCAGCTTCTCTTAAGTCTGTATCAGTTATTTCCATAGTAGACCAATCTTTCCTTGTATTTTGTTTTCCTAATTCAGCTTTGCCATCCACACAAACCGTGATAAACCATCCTTACTTCAAATGTAGAACAGCAATACTTACATGCTGTCCCCATGTCTGGAACATCCCCCTCCTGTTTATTGGCCTGTCTCTACAGTGTATGTTGTAAGAGGTATTTCCAACTACCCTTTGTGATGCTGTTTCTCAGACACCCACATGAAGTCCTGCTCACAATGAAGGAAAAGGGCCAACACCCACATGAAGTGCTTAGTTATAGGAGTGTTCTTCCATGCAATTGGCTATAGGAATGATACCACAGCTGTTCAACATGCAATTAGCAAGTGGGGGACTGCAATTCATGCACAGGCCATCAGCTGATCATGAGCATTGCTTACAAAACTGAAGCTGCTGCCTATGCAAAACAGATGTACTTTTCCACATCGACCAGAGAGAGAGAGAGAGAGAGAGAGAAAGAAAGAAAGGAAGGGAGTAAGAGAGTAAGAGCCAAATGTGTTTGTGTATGATCCATGGGTGGAGAGTGGTATCTGGGTATTATAACAGTTGCCTATATTGTCTACTAATCCATACTCACATAGTAATTGCACATGGCTGTACACATTTATGGCTGAGGATTGTCTACAACAACCTTTACAGTGTTTGAAAACTGTTGGCCTTGTAATGTGGACATTGGGACATATATGTCCTCAATATAATGATGTAGCAAAACTCATACTCAATAGATCCTGTCATAATACAATCACCCCAACACCCACACAGGATACTGATGACAGACACATAAACACACACTTACCAGTACTGAGTTTCAAACCTCTACCTGACTATGCATTGCTATTACAGTGTTACACAGTTATTGCATGTGCCATGGAGCTTACCTGTTGGAGAGCTGTCCAAAGGTATCTTTGAAGGTGAGTGATATCAGCAACAGTGCTAAAGGATGGGTAAGGAAAGTGTAGTACGTGTGAATGTCCACAAAATCAGGTATCAACAAAGACACACACACACACACACACACACACACACACACACACACACACACACACACACACACACACACACACACACACGCACACTCTCTCAGAGAAACACACACATTATCACAGTTGGCAGGATCAGGATTAGAACTCCTACCTACCTAGTTGGCTACACTACAATATTACACAGTTATTGCAAGCAACACAGAGCTTATAGGTCTGAAACATGGCCAAGTGGTTATTTCAAGGTGAATGACATCAGCAGGCATGCCAAAGTAGGGCAATGGGAGGTGTAGTGAATGTGAATGGCTTCAAAATCATTTTGCCACACACACACACACACACACACACACACACACACACACACACACACACACACACACATACACACACACAAATACACACACACATACACACACACGCATACGCACACGCACACACACACACACACACACACACACACACACACACACACACACACACACACACACACACACACACACACACACACACACACACACACACACACACACACACACACACACACACACACACACTTGCCAGTACTGAGATGCATATGTTTATTGCTTCACTGGTGTGTAGTAGGTGAATGGCCTGAAGGCTGTACAAGGCTAGGCAAAGGGAATAAATTGGCATCAGGCCACATGACAATAGTCCCCAGTGTGGCTCAGGGGTGTAGTCCCTGGAGTGGTCCCCAGGGCTGGGTATTGTATTCACCATCCATTCATCTGGGTTACTATTGTGGGTGGCCAGTGATGTACACTGCTTCCCATGTATGTCATCTATATTCCATAACTTGGACTGTGTCTGGGTTGTGCACATGTCCCACATGCATGTTCTTTGATGTGTGGTAGTGTACTTGAGGTCTCTGGGGCATGTTGTACAGACAGATTGTTATCTTCTAATGTAGCATTCCTGACCTCATTTGGTGAGACATGGCTATATAACAGAGGTTGTGCTTGCACCTTCAGTGGTGTTAGTAACGTCTGTCCATACAAGGCATGTGTATAAGGCATGGTATTTCCTTTGTGGGTTATGTTTGCAAACTCTACAGTTGTTGCAAGCGTCCAGTGGGAAAAATATTAAAAGGTCCACTGTAAGCATTTATTTGCATACTGCAGGGATGGAACAGGGTGCCATGTCCTTCTACTTTCAGCTTAATACACACTCAGTCAGGAGATGTAACATATCAAAGTACTTTCTGATGTCAGTGGCACTGTTGTGGTCAACAGGCATGTAGTCCACTGCAATCACACTGTGGTTACTATCTGTGAGGCAATATGCAGGGAACTACCAATATAGCGGTTGTTGCCTAGCCAAGTGTTTTTGTGTATGAAACGTGGGGGATGGTGTTCTCTGAGTAATAGAAGGGTTTCCTATATTGTTCAGCAGTCCATAATGTCATATGTAGGACTATGGATTGTCTACACCAACCTTTCAGGTGTTTGACATCTGTTGTCCTTGTAAGGTGGACATTGTGACATATAATAGGTTCTTAACATAATAATTTAGCAAAATCCACCCCACAATGGATCCTATTATTACACAGTCACAGCAACCTCCCCACAGGATACTGATCACACACACACACACACACACACACACACACACACACACACACACACACACACACACACACACACACACACACACACACACACTTACCAGTACTGAGATTCAGACCCCTACCAAGCTATGTATTACTACTATAGTGTATCACATTTATCTCATGTGCCATGGAGCTTATAGGATGGATGTTGTCCCAAGGTACTCCTAAGGTGAGGAACATCACCGGTCCTTGTAAATACTGGCATTGGGTGATATAGTGGGTGAGAGATCCCAAAAACAATTTTACCCTACACACACATTTACATTTGCCAAGGTTGAGGTTCAGACCTCTATCTAGCAGTCTTTAGAGTCCATTATGTTATGCATTTACCACATGCACCATTGACCTGACATGGTTTAGGGTTGGGAAAAGGTACTTCTAAGGTGGATGATATCTGCAGGACTGCTAAAGTCAGGCTCTGAGATGTGTCTTTGGTGTAAATGGGGCCAACATCTTTGCGGTACAGACATACATAAGTACACACACAAACACTTGCCACAGATGAGATTCAAATCCATATCTATGTTGTTACTGCTACTACATTGTTCCATATTTATGGCACACACCATGGAGCTTACATTGTGGAGAGCTCTCCACAGGTATCTTTGATGGTGACTAACATCAGCAGCAGTGCTAAAGGAGAGGTAAGGGAAGAGTAGTAAGTGTGAATGTCCATAAAATCAGGTATAATCAAAGAATGACACACTCTCTCACGCAAACACACATAGTTTAACAGTTGCCATGTCTGAGATTAGAATTCTTACCTAATATGCGATGCTATGGTATTACACAGTTATCGCAAGCACCGCAGAGCTTATGGGGCTGGCACTTGTCCAAAGGGTTATTTCAAGGTGACTAACATCAGCAGGCTTGGTAAAATAGGACAGTGTGAGGTGTAGTGACTGTGAATGGCCTCGCAATCATTCATCACCACATGCACACAGAGTTTCACAGTTGCAATGTCTGGGATTAGAACTCCTACTTAACTAGTATGCTATACTAAAGTATTACACAGTTATCACAAGCACCACGGAACTTATTAGGCTGGCACTTGTCCAAAGGGTTATTTCAAGGTGACTGACATCAGCGGGAGTCCTAACATTGGCAATGGGAAGTGCAGTGTGTGTGAATGGGCCATAGGTTCATAGGTTCATAGGTAGGTACTAGGGTATCAGCCCAAGGGCCTACATAAGCCTAGCCAGCAAGGTTCCACGGCTTACGCCACCCAAGAAAGTTATTTTCCTGTGCCACTGTCGAGCAGAAACACAGAAGTGATCCCCGGGGTGTATTTCCTATTTCCCATCTACTCATCAAGATTTTTCTTGAAGAGTGCTAATGAAGAACTTTGCTTGACATAGATGGGTAGCTTGTTCCAGAGTATATAAACCATTCCTCTGGAAACACACACACATTCACTCAGTCACACACAACTTTACATTTGACAGGACTGGGTATACAAATGCTAGATGAATACTGATTTGTACTATCATGTTACACAGTTATCACAAGCACCACAGACACTATAGAGCTGAGGGATACCAAAAGCAATGTCTACAGTGATTGACATCAGCACATCATGTGATATTGGCCAATTGGATGTGTAGTGGGTGGGACAGGCCTCATGATGGAAATTTCTCTGTCACTGTCTGTCTCTCTCTTCCCCACATCTCTGTGTGTGTATGTTTGACATATCACAGTGTGTTGGCGTTGGATATGTGTGAGTATTCCTGTCCAGTGTGTGTGCAAAGCATGAATGGAGTACAGAGCGGTGTGTGTGCAGAGACATCTGTGACTGACAGATATGTATAGTCCACTGTGTTGTCAGACATGGGCTTCATTTCTAAATCCATTCCAGGTAGGTTGTACTCTAGTCTAGGATTTGGTGTTCTACACCTACAGTTAGCAATCTGTTTCCGTAGGATATCTGTAGATAGGTTGACAATATGGAGTCACAGTGGGTGACAGATACTGGGATACTGTAACTATTGTGTCTGTGCTGCTTGTGTTACATGGTTGGTGTTAGCAGAGATATTCAGACATATGTATTGTTTTACACTGTGATGTATTATGTCATCAGATACTGACGGATATACCTATTTGCTCACAGTTATTTAATGGGAAATACAAGATGAATGAAGCTGTGTCCAGTATTATTATCTGCAGCCTACATATTCTTGCACACTCATGCCATTCTGGAGGGGTAGCTGCAGACACTTGCTGATGGGTCTGTGTAAATCGTTCAGCACCTTGGTACTGTGGTGACTGAGGATCCCCTGCTTGTACGTATATCGACCTAACAGAATGGCCATATTCTGCTGTGGAAATACCTCTCAGCTGTACAGATTCACCAAGGTTACCCAGAGGCAGGGCTCATATATCTGGTCAGTTCCCCTTCACATTGTGGTTTACAAGCAGGTTTGTAGCCACCCATTACTGGGTTTGCAGGCAGGGGTAGTATGGGCATACATCAGAGTTTCAGACTTCATACACTCCATGATGTCCATGCTTCTACACTCCCCACTCTGTTATTCTATCCTCTTCCTAATATTATGCGAGTGATATCTGAGAAGTATCCCTATAGTTGTCCCTTCATCCTAGCGGTATTTAGGGGTTGGTGCACAGTTCATAGGATATGGTGGGCATGCTACTGGGATTTGTCAACATGGCCTTGCATTTGTGTTCTGTTGACTGTGTTATGTTGTTAGTTGGGACTCCATGAGATAACATACATTGGCACTATGGGTGAGGCACATGCCTTTGACAGAGGACTGTAGGCCATATGGTAGTGATGCAGGCCATCTGTAGCAAGCCGGTGCATTCTGTCACTCCTACATTCCCAGGGTGTGAGCCACTGGATTCCCCTGGGGTGACAGGGCAATAGTTCCTGTCCATATTAATCCATTGGTCTGGATGCTGGCAGGGTGCTGCTTGCAGTTAGGGACACACCTGCATGGGACACCTCTTCAGCATGCTGCATTCTGTGGGTATTCCCATACAGAAGTGGGGGGGTCATGCTGTACTTATTCCCAACAGCAGGGATATGAGTTTTGATAAACCTGGGACTGATGGTGGGGTGAGCTGAGTGCATGTGTGGTATGGAAGCTTCTTGCAGCTGACTCACAGATATACCTGGGACATTCACCTTATGCGGCCTTGTGCGGGGACATAGGCAGTTTCTCATTACTTCATAACTGTGCCTTTTGTGGTTTGCCAGTGATTGGTCAGACTACATCAGTATTCCATACTACACAGATAACTAATGGGCTGCTAACCTGTATGCACAATTCCAAATGTGTGTACAGTCGGCAGTTACATTTTACGTACTCTATCTAGAGTACTTCCACTTGTGTACTGTGTGTATGTCTGGGACCACATTCATGGCATGTCCATCTTTCAGATGGTGACAGATATTGACATCTGGACAGTGAGTATGGACGAGTGCTGACATGGGTATTGCTGGGATGCATTGTGGTTGGCACTGCAGTTGTCTGAGCATGGCCCTGTCATCAACAGTACTGGTCATATGCCACAGAGACACAAACCTTCATGCCTACATGCTGACCACTTCCAGACAATATTGAACACACAACAACCTAACGCATGGACCCCTGCATATTGTACACATGCAACAATCATTCTTGTAAATTGGGCCAGCTCAGGTAAAGTAATCTGTGCTCCACTGTTATTAAACCCACACATACATGTTACTGCATTTCTACATAGGATTGTGGGGGGTGGGGCACACCTGACAACTGTAAACATTTGCTATGACTGTACTGGTACTTCAGATACTCTGTTGGCTTCCATTTCATTTTGTATTCTGACCTATCATGCAGACTAGAGGGATATCAGTAGAGTACAGATCTTAGGTTTTATTGACCTACATTTCAGTTTCAGACTTCTTACCCTTCATAACTGACATACAACTGCCAGACCTGTTGTAGTCTGTTTGTGTAGCTCTTGAGGGGGTTGTTCATCATTGCCATCAATTGGAGGCCTTAGCACAGGCTCTCTTTATGGTCATCTACACCTGCTGCTGAGGGTGGTGTTAGGTATGTGAGGCTCACTGACATGCATATATGTGTCCTATGGACACACATTTGGGCCACCACATGTACTGCAGTGAGATTTGTCACCTTGTCTAGTACTACCTACTTTGTTGACACCTGTATTTGTTATGGATTTCATGCTGCCCATATAGGTGTCCACTACCTGCTGACATCCCATTCACCCACCCGATTCCCTTGCATGCTCACATCCATACCATAGATACAACTAGCAGAACATACTACTGCATTCAGCAATTGATAGGAAGAGTGACTTACCTTGTGGCTGTGCCAGTATTGAGGATGGTGCTGGAGGGCTGACTATGTCAGATGCACATAGTACACTCCCTATAGATGATAAAGCACAGGTAGTGTCATGTTTGGGATCCCTTTTACTGTATGTGCGAGTCAGAGAGAGGTGTCATTTCCTGGGTCCCTACTGTGTCAGTGTATATGCTATGTATTTCCTCTTTGCCAAAGCCTGGGCATACTGGGCATGCCTCCTTCTGCCTACATGGGCAGGCTCAGGTTGTTCCTCCTCTGAGCCCCTCTGTTCCTGTGATGGCCTTGGCAATGGTGGGGGGCTGTGTGGCCTTGCCCTGTGCTGTTCCTGCTGCAGCTGTTTCCACAGGATCATATTGTGTAGCATGGCACATACAATGAACATTTGTGTACATGTAGCTGGAGAGTACTGCAAGGCTCCACCGGATATGCCGAGAGAGTGGAACTGTGACTTCAGCATCCCAAACACATGCTCTCTTATGATTCTGGTTTGTGTGTGTGCCTCATTATGGAGTTCTTGTTCAGTGTGTGTGCATTTCTGATGGGTGTCATCAGCCAGGGCTCCAGTGCATAACCAGCATCCCCCACTAGGTGGCCATATGGGATGTCCCCACTGGCATATTTCTGGTACAGCTGTGTCATATGCCATATGTGGGAGTTATGATAGCTTCCAGGGCTGCCAGCACACGCATTCAAGATAATGCCCTGGGCATCGCACATGACCTGGCAGTTGATGGAGGGGAAGCCCTTGCGGTTTATGTAGACCCTACCCTGCTCACCAGGTGGTGCTTTGATGTGTATGTGTGTGCAGTCTATAGCACCCACTACCTTAGGTTATTCTGCTATTTGTTGGAAGAGATGGATATTGCTGGTCAACACCTCATGGGTGTTGAGGAAATATATGTGCTCACCGGCATGTGCTGACATGGTATCCAGGAACTGGTGGAGTACCCAGGATGCTGATGTCTCTGATATCCCCATGATATCCCCAGTTGGCCTTTGGAAGGTACCTGTGGCTCGTATTCTTAACACTACACATACCTTGATATCCACTGAGATGGGTTCCCCCTCTGTTGTTTCAGTGTGTGAGGTGTAGCCGGCACAGCTCAACAATTTGTAGAATGTCTCTGTCCACCCTATAGCACTCCACTAGCTCCAGCTCATGTAGCCCCTGATAGGTTACCCTGGGTCTGTATACTCTTCTCCTCCTCCTCACTCTGGGTTGGTCATCAGCATTCACATCCTTACCACCCTCAGTCTCTTCCACATATTGATGTATGAGAGCAACAGCAGCCCCTAACATTTTGTTAGTTTTGGCAGGTAAAATTTCCCCATCTGTGTACACCAGTGGTGTAGAGTTTATGGGAAAAACCAGAGTAAAAGGTGTTTGCATAGTTTATGGTAGTGTGCTGGGCTGGGCTGCTGCCTGTGTGATTGGATGATTCTGATACATTTCACCTGCCAGCTATGCTAATTCCCCTTGATTGCCTTCCTACTGCTGTTTTCCCTTCCCATTGCCTTCCCGTTTAAGTCTTGAGGCACGCCATGCATGCCCTGTGCTCAGATGTGAACAGAGATGCTATTTCCTGTGTTTTTTTTTTTTTTGTTTAAAACCCGGTGCGTAGTGCACACACCCATTTAGGCAATGTAAACACTGCTAGGCAGCCTCAGACACACTCCCTTCCTTAGCTGTAATTAGCTAAGGGCAAACAAGGGTCACAGAGCTACAAATAAGCTTACAGCATGCATGATACTCCTCCTTATGAAGTCATTTACTTCTTATACTTATACCATGGTGTTGCTGCACCTACAAGGTTGGGTGCAAGCTAAGACTGAGAGGAATTCTGTGATTCAGTATCAATCCCCTCATTTGCATAAAATAGAATACTAATTCATAGTTACCACACTCACACTGAGCCTTCCCCCTTAGCAACCACTGTTCCCTGGTATTGTTGTCTTATGCATGCCATTGACTATCATGGCAAAATGCTGATTTGGGTTTAAAAGCTTATTTCCAACTTTTTTTTCATATTTTCGGGCTGATCCCATTTGTACATCGCTGCCCTATGCTTAAATGACTGAAATCGGCCAAAAAAAAATAAAGGTTATTTTTTATAATTTTGCAAATATTTCCCATGCTAATGGCCATATATCTGGCCATTGGCATTCCTACTACATTTTATACATGCTTTCTTTGAAGCTGTCATGCCTCCTTTTTAGTAACCAAATACATTTCTGCAGATTACACTATTCCTGCACAGATGCGTGCCTGCTTCCCGGAGTGCTAATTCACCTCATTTACATGTTTTTTACCAGCAAATTGAGTAATTAGAATATAGCAGTGGTGTCTGTGCAGGAATAATGTAGGAGCGCTCGTGTACATCCCTGGAGCTTGTTCCTGGATCGCTCGTCAGCAATATTGCCTGCAGCAGTTCTTGCACTATTCTTGCACGCCATGCAGAACTTGCTGAATCCCAGGGAATAGTTAATATCTTCTTAGCTTTACTAGATAGAAGGCAGTTACCAATGCACTTGTGTTTCTCATCATATATGCCTGAAGATTAAATATTTCAATTGTTTGTATTTACCAAAGGGCAGTTATTAATGCAAATGTGAACAGGCAGTATTAAATGCCTTTGATGTCACTAGGCACCTAACATTGAGCAGTGCCATGTTGTTATAGGCCTAACATGGATTTGCTTGGTTGATCGATGTTGATCAGGTTTGCCTAAAAAGGGCATTATGTAAGCAGAAAAATATTGACAAATTTGTTGTAACCATGTGGAGATGACCATTCTAAATGAAGGAGGTTTGACTTTCAACCATTTCCCCCTTAGCTTGGCACATACATTTGACTCCAGGATGTTAGCAGTAGTTATGATAATTGCCAAAACTAATTATTTCATGTTTGCATTGTAGCATCATTGATGGTGATGGCAATATACATGCTCTTGGCCTAAATGCATCTACAAAGACCTAAAAAGAAAAAGTAGAAACTGATGGGCATTCAGAAGCCATATAGCTGAACACCTGATGTCCTTAAGGGGTCATTTGCATATATCCATGGGCCTCTATTACAGGAGGTTTAAGGTATCACATAGTGAAAAATCTAGCTCGGCAAGGTTTAGCATTTAAAATACTGTATAGTAAAATAAAATATTCTTAAAGCAGGGAGTTATAAGCAGACTTAAATAAACAAACATAAAAACTCAAAACTATATCCATACTTAACTCATTCACTCCAACTGAGCTCAGAAAGTTTGCACTGTAACTTGCAATGGGCGGAACCTAAGCTTTTTGACAGAATCAAATTATGTCCTCACATTTCAAACAAATGTTAATAATTCTGGGAACTATAGAGGTTATGAATGAAGCATAAATGTCAAGCCCTTCAGCACAAACTATTTTTATAGTGGTAGTATTCTTTAGGTTCTAGGTCTTAAACTGAATTTTATAATTCACAGTAAACATAGTAGCTATATGTTTGTAATATCTTGTAAACAACTTAATATATCTCAGCAACCACAAAAATTACATACATACTCACAGCAGTATTCTATCCATCCAGCTGAGAGCTTTCATCTGCGGCTAAGAAGTTATATCTGTGTTACATGGTGGTTGAGATATATAAAAATGTGAAAATTATATCTATATAAATGAATATCATGAAAACAACAGTTTAATATTTCTTTACTTGAACTAGACAGAGGTCAAATATTATAGCAATAACCCACGCCTGGGTGTGGGTAAATACAGCATTACCCACACCCAGAAGTGGGTTATTGCTATTATACCATGACATTATTTAAGAAAAGAAACTATTACTTTTCTTAAATAATGGCATAGTATAATGCCTGTTTACTGCCCTTCCGCAGATGTCTGGCATCCACGGCAGTTCTGATGTACTGGCGCGCCTGCAGTACATCAGAGTTGTAAAAGCAACGGAGAAAGCAAGATCTCTGTTGCTTTTTTTTTACTGTTTTCGCTATGTTAAATGGGTTTAACATAGCGAGACAGTTTTAAAATAAGCAACGGAGATGTCCGTTGCTTATTTTAAAACTGTCTCGCTATGTTAAACCCATTTAACATAGCAATAAAAAGCAACGGAGATCTTGCTTTCTCCGTTGCTTTTAAAACCTGTCTTGCTATGTTAAATGGGTTTAGCATAGCGAGACAGCTTTAAAATAAGCAACGGAGATCTCCGTTGCTTATTTTAAAGCTGTCTTGCTATGTTAAACCCATTTAACATAGCGAGACAGTGTTTTAGTAGTTATACTAATGGAAAAAGTCCGGGCGACCGGACCTTTTTCCATTAGTATAACTCGATTTACAATGTGCACGCTGGCCAATCAGCGTGCACGTTTTGGGGGGGGTCATGGTATAATAATGAAGATGAGTTTGCCATTGTGTAAGCTTTAAGATGAAAACTTTTAAAACCTTGTACATAGCACAGTTTGGGAATTTTTGATGCAAATGTGAACAAGCAATATTTGATGCCTAAAGGCATCAATAGGAATTAACTACAGGTGCACCAAGTGGCATCACTTGGATGTAGTGAGTTTTAACAGACAATGCTTTTTCTGTAGGTGCGGGCTTTACATCAAGTTCCAAAATAGGTTTTAACAGCAACATACCTAACAGTATTAAGTCATGGTAAAATGAGTAGTTATACCTGACGTCCTGGATCTCTGTGCTTTGCTTTGCTTTACTGTGTCCTGTAAAACAGGTGACTTACTTCACCTGTTTATATTCATGTGGGCCCCTTTCTGGTTTACTCCTACACCCTAAAGGGCCTGATTGACCTCTCTCCCTCCTCTCACATGCTACCTACCTGCCAACAATAAACCTGGGGCATGGGAAAGTGTAATAAGGTAGTCAGTTTCCATGCTACCTTTACATGAAAAGGCCTATCAGCCCACAGTACCTGAATGTTTCTTCATCCCTCACACCCGAGGAGCAGTTAAGCACTGCTATCCATTATGACAGCTTATGCAGATATCCAAGCTAATTGCACTTAAGCCATCTGTGCTGTAGTTAGGACTGTGGGCCAGATTCATAAACGGCTAATCTCCACCATGCTTTGATGTGAGTGTCGAGACTGTGAGGCATACACAATAGTGTGATATTTTATGTTCATTAAATGGCTCTAAACATTGTGTAGAGCCTCCAAATAAAGGTAAACAGCAGACTATGTGAATGAAAGCATAATCAGTTGAATTACATCATAATTAACCAATCCAAGATGGCGGAACCATTCGGGAAGTGGAGATGGTGTAGCCCTTTGTCATGAAAACCAAAACCTTTTGAAATACAGCCACCATCACACAGAAAAAAAAACAATGTTAGGGGATGCTGCTGCTCTCTTGCATGTGTATGTGTAACATGCGCATATCTGTGCTGCTGCTGTTGATAAGCCTTCTTCATGAAGGGTGTTCAGACCCCATTTAACATTATCTTGGATTGCATGATACTGAAATAGTAGAGTGATATAGGGTTGACAGAGAAACACTGCATGAACTCTGCAGCCTATGCCCCCCCCCCACATCAGACCCAGAGGAAATTAAGAAGAATCTATACCAGTGGAAAAAGAGGTATGTGTAGCATTAAGGATATTAGCTACTGACACATCCCAGAGATCCACAGGAAATTTACTAGGGGGTTCACAGGCCTCAGCCTCCAGAAAATTACACCAATGTCTTAATGCTATGCTAGAACATCCAGGGGAGTAGATCTATTTTTTATGCACAACAGAAGCGAAAGCAAGAACAATGCAGGAATTTTATGCTGTAGCACACTTTCTTGACATTTTGGGACCACAGAGTGCACTTCCATAGAAATCAAAACCCCACCTGGTGAACAGGGAAGGATATACATCAACAGGAAGGGATTCCACTCAATCAACTGCCAGATTCTCTGTAATGTCCATGGGATCCTCCTCAATGTCTCTGCAGGCAATCCAGGCAATTATCACGGCTCACACATATGGCACACCTTGCAGCTTTACACAAGGTTTGCTAAGGGTGATGCTTCACAAGGCCATCTACTAGGTGATGCAAGTTACACATTGGAACTGTGATTCTTGACACACAGAGAAGGATACAATGACACCTATGCTCAGTCTAGAAACATAATAGAGTGTGTGTTTGGTATGCTGAAGTAATAGTTCTGCTGTCTAGACACATTAGGGGGTACCTTGCTGTATGACACAGGCACCTGTGCAGAAATTCTCACAGTTTGTGCCATGTTGCACAATATCATCTTGAGAAGACAGCTGCAACAGGGAGATCAAGGGCCAGGACCACACATGCCTGGACAACAGACAGGGCTAGCACTTCCAGCATATGCAGACAAGGATTCTGAGGGATAACCTGCAGCTGTAGAGGTAGATGGCAGATATAGGCATGCCCAGTATTCCCTTGCCCTGGCAAAGAAACAAAGGATAGCATGCACACTCACCAACTAAATGTCAAAGGTAAGCACACATTCACTCAGCAGCTAAGAGGCAAACAACAGCACACACACTCACCAGTGAAGTAATACACATAACAGTTTAAGCACATACAAATATTAAAAGTGATGCCATACAATGTCCATAAACTTTACTTACCCATTTAATGTCTGTGTACAGAGAACATCAAACAGAGACAGACCCAAAACACATGACTCATAACTGCAGTAATGTCAAGGTAGGTCTGGAACCTGTATTATACAAACAAATGTGTAATAAGATACACTGCCTGCATACTGTTAGCCAAAAATGTACTCCATCAGATCCATGTGAGATGTCCATCAATGGCATTCTTGGCTTATAGGAATGATAGCTGCAATATACAGGTATGCACTGTACACAATAATCAGCAAGCCAGTCACTTACCCACTGTACACAAAACAGTCAATAGGACAATTATATTAACAGTTTCACAAATAGAGCAATAAGCAGGAATGCAACATCACTGGTCTGAATGCACAACTTACAATTATAACTGAAAAAAGTCTTCCAAAATGAGAATTTTGAAAAGCATCCAAAATCCATAATCAACACAGTGAGAAAGACTCTCTTAGCTATCCCACTCTGCACATCAGACATATATGCAACCCTAAGTCAAACCCAAATGATGAAAGGGCATAGAACAGTCATCAGCATTTGCACAGGGTGGGAGGGAGGGCAGTAGGCCAAGGCTGACACCAAAACAGCGGGTGTGTGAGTAAGAAATGCAGAACATTCAGTAAAGTAGGAAATCTCTGGGCCACTAGCAGGATATATATCCCAAATCAACATTAAGGTTAACTTAGCTTGCATGTGTGTGAGTTGAAATGGTCAGTTTTTGTGAAATGTGTCTGTGTCTGCATGAACACAATCAAGCTCTGTGATAGCACTATTTTCTGCCATTTCAGACAGGTGTGAGCTATGCAAGGGAGATGTGTCAGTTCAGTGCTGTCACTCCTAACCATTTGAATTGCCTCTGCCAGGAGTTGCACTGTCACTTCCGCATCCTCAGTTAAAAGTTGGGGTGCTACCTGAATGTGTGTGATGTCTGCTGGATGAGCTCTCTTCACAACTACATCCATGACCATGACCCTGTGGCCTACCATGTTTAGGTGTGGACACTTCAATCACTGGTGGAGCAGTTGAAGTAGTGCCACTATGGGAGCAGGATCTGGCACAGTCATATCAGCTGAAACCAGAGGATGCTGTGGCTCTATAGACACATGGATACCGGCCCTCCCCAACAGACATTCTATCACAGACACTGCACAGTCCAATGTGTCATTCATTCTGTCCAGTGAGTCACCCACAGAGTTGAGGCAGTCACTCATGTCAGAAAGCTCCACTTTTAGGACTTGCACAATCTCTTCTGTGATGCTGGTGGAACACACCTGTGCTTCCATGATAGCCCGATACATACATCTGGTGGCATGTAATGATACAACAGCATCAAGTTGAGGGTGGACAGTAGGCCTCCTCTGAGCACCTCTAGCAACCCTTCTGTGTGGTGCTACACCCTCACAATGGCTACTGGCAAAATCAACCAACTCTGCAACTTGAGTAACCACACTAATCTGATCAACCATGTCACCCTCAACCTGTCCCATATCTGAGGACTCAGTGGAATGAGTATGCGTAAGCATACTGACTGTGTCCAAAATAAGGTCAGTGGCTGTATGATCCACAAACTCAGTGCCAGACTGAACCTCTGCACCTCCTGACTGTACCTTTGTATCACCGCCATCATCATCAGAGGCTACTGATACTCTGGCATCAGGTGGTTCAAATTCTACATTGCCACTGTCAGTATCACATGTCATAATAATAAATAAACACAAGAAGGAGAGAAATAGTGAGTGGAAGTAATCCAAGCTTTGTTCTAAACATTTATGTTAAACAATTTCAGATGTTAAAGGAATACAATACGTTATACTCTCTCTGCAGACTTACATCTAAGTAATGGTTATTATAATCAAAGAAAGTTTGTGTCTACAATCTGAAGGTGGTCTTTTATATGGTAATTCGATGTCCCCAGAAAAAAGAGAAGACAATGGAAAGAAGGCTAATAAGCATGACATTGCAAATGATGCAAGGACATAGAACAATGCTCTGCCTATCTTCTCATTAAAAATATCTCAAAATCAATTAGACTGACCATCCCCCTCAACACAATCTCTGTTGGAGTCTTCTTCTAAGACACATGTCTTGAAGTTTACAGCTGTAGAAGTAGTAACACATAAATATGTCTAGAATGGCATTAAATGCCTTATATATAGCATACCTGCAATTTCTTCTTGGGGCGCGCTTAGACTGTTGTCCACATCAGCACCAGCATCAAAGTATCTGTGTGAACCCTCTGCTGAGAAGTCTGGATCTCTGACAATGGACAGGAAATGCTCATTTTAGTGAGGTATAATAGAAAGGAGCCTCAGTGCCCAAATTAGCTATGTAGAAAAGATGTTTCATCATGCTGCCAAGACAATACCACATTGAGCACTGACAAAGGAATCTGAGACAGGAGACAGTGCTGGCAGTTCTGAGGGTGAGGACTAGATTTTCACTGTTCTCAGGCGTGATGTGGGTATGCTTCCAATGTCCCCTACCTATCTCCAATCATGGTGTCCCCAAACCTTTTGTGTCCATTACCATCCCTGCCTGCTGTACTTGTACTGTATGTCTACACCTGCTTCCACCGCTAACATACCTGCCTGACTGTGACATTCCTATGCCTCTTCCCCAATATTCCTCTCTCTTTGAAAGTAAAAAAAAGTAAAAGAATGGGCACCTGTCACAAAAATAAAATAAAATAAAGACCCATATGGCGCTCTCCACTTCACCTATGATTCTTCTTGACACAGCCGATGTGCTACAATTGGTTCTACAACATTATTCAATGGTTGCATCTATTATTGGTGTGGTGACAGCCCACATTTAGCAAATTCTGCCTAAATTTCTAAATTTACATTGTGAACAAGTGGATAGCTAGGGTTCTCTCCCATTACTTTCCTGCAAATTACTCTACTCTTTCTCCTGTGTCCTCTCCTCTAATTACTCCCATAATTCACCACTTTCCTGTCAACTACTTTTCACATGTTTAGTTTGGTGAAAAAATAGAATCACACTCAAAACGCATGGCTAGAAATGGTCCATAAGAAAGCCTTCACTTTTTTATCCTGAGCATTGGTGCAGATGCTTGCATCAAACACCAGTGCTAAGTGACAGTGAATGGCTGTTCATGTCTTATGGCAAAACCAAGTCTATTGCTGCCATCACCCAAAGTAGTTTGGTTATTGTTGTAGATCAGAATGTATGATATATCTTTAAGAAGCATTACAGTCAGTGGGCATGTGCATATAGGTACTGAGCATGTGCAAGCAAGAGTACTATTTTGAGTGAGCAGTCAGAGTGAGAGCATGTACGTTTGTAGTCAGTCAGTTAGTTAGATAGTTCATTTAAGTTCAATGTTCCTGCCATCCATCCTGATGTGTTTGTATACAATAAACTACTTAAACGAACACCCAAGCCTCATTGTCTTCTTAATGCACATAAGATGAGTGACATGGTGTCAGAATGAGTTACAGCCATGAGGCAACACAGAAGTGGATCATCCCTACTGCTCAAACAACTCACAAAACAGGTCAGAAACAAATTCCAGGTACTAAAACTCAATTAAACGAATTTATTATTAAACAAAATGTCCGAAACTGTGACATTTTGATAAAATATTCTAAGTAATTCTGAAAATGTTTGAAACAATATCCAAATCCCATAAAATGCTTAAACAAGTAAAACTACTGTATTTTTATGCTTATAAATGAGAACAGTTGTGGAAGGCACAGTGACAAACCTCACGTAAATAGTATGCAGCACGTGGTTAAAAGAAACAGGCCCCAAGCACATGGCAGCTACTGCAGGTTCTGTAACTGTCCCTGTGAAACCCCAAAGTCTTTCCAGCAAATTCCAGGGCATACTCCGTGAAGGATAAGGGTGAGTAAGCAAAGTCAAAACATGTGACCCCACCCAACCTCATAGCCAACTGTCATAATTGTGGTGGTAATCATGAACCCAAAAGAGAAAAGTGCTTAGCTTTTGATCAGCAGTGTCATTCTTGCAATAAGTGGAATTATTTTAAAAAGATTTTGTAAATCAAACAAGGCACATTTGTTTATTAAAATATGGCATTCCAAGAGGCAAGTTGATCAATTAGAAAGCTGCGACCCAACTTTTTATGTTGATAGTGTGACTGTGCTAGGTGAAACAGTCAATGCAATAGATTTGTGGGCAAACAATGAAATCTTTTGTACTGTTTGGATTAATGGGAGTCCTGTAGAGCTCAAAGTAGATACCGGCTCAATGTGTAATGTTATGTCAGTAGAAATGTTTGCTAGAGTAAAAGCTACAGAACAACTTGATTTGGCAAATTGGATGAAGCGTGTTGCTTATGGTGTTGAAGGGATTCAAACCGAACACTCAGTAGTGCTTTCACGTTACTCTGCTGGGAACAGCTATTACTTGCAGTTTTTTGTAGTCAAGAGACATGTGCAGTAATTATTAGGTCTCAGAGATAGTTTGAAAATAAGACTGTGTTCATTTAATAATGAAGTCCACCATGTAAGCCTGCATGACAACAGCTCAAAATTTGCCCAGATTATTTTTTCTGAGAATGTTGATATTTTTGCAGACAATCCAGGTAAACTACCAGTTGTGTACACCATTAAGTTAGACCCAGAGTTTAGCCCAGTTGTCAGACCAGCACAGAAACTTCCAGTAGCTATCCAGAGCAGAGTCAAAGCTGAGCTAGACGGAATGGTGCAACTAGGAGTAATTTGTCCAGTAGAATCCACTGAATGGGTATCCTCCGTGGTAGTAGTTCATAAGAAAAGCTCAGATGATGTCAGAATATGTATTGATCCAAGAGACTGAACAAAGCATTAAAAAGGCCTCATCATCCAATGTGCACAGTCAAGGAGGTTGCTGCTCTCATGTCAAATGCCACTGTTTTTCTGTCTTAGTTGCAAAGCATTCAATTTGGCAAATTTTGTTTGACTGAAAATTTTCATTGTTAACCACATTTGGTACACCATCTGGAAGATACAGACTTCTGAGAATGCCATTTGGAATAAATTCTGCCAGTGAAGGTTTTCAGCGTGCAATGGAACAGATTATTTTGGGCTATCCCTGTGCTATAATAGTAGATGATATTCTAGAAGGAGGTAATGGTGAAGTTGAACATAACAGACACCTCAATAAAGTTCTGGAAAGAGAACATGAAGTGAATCTTAAGCCAAATCCTCAGAAGTGCAAATTCAGGTTATGAGTAGTTAAGTATGTTGGTCATTGTTTACCAGTTCAGGTTTATGACCACATCCTTCCAAGCAAACAGCAATTCTCAAGATGCCAGCTCCAGACAATGTTCAAGCCCTACAACGTTTTCTTAGTATGGTCAACTATCTAGGCAAGTTCATTCCAGATTTAAACCAACTTTCAGCACCATTACGAGAGCTGACATGCAAGATGTAATTTGATCATGGTCAGAACAGCACCAAAGAGTATTTGATGTCCTGAAACAGAAAATTGCTAACCCACCAACTCTCAGCTACTATGATGTTCACAAACCAGTAACACTTTCCTGTGATGCTTCTAAATTTGGTCTAGGTGCAGTTATTATTCAAGAGGGTAGATCAGCAGCCTATGCATTGAGAACTCTTACCCAAATTGAGATGCAATATGCCCAGATTGAGAGAGCTTTTGGCAACTACGTTTGCGTGTTTGAAGTTCCATGGATATACTTATGGATGACCTAGCCAGATCGAAATGGATCACCCACCTCTAGTCACTATTTTGAGAAAGCCTATGCATACTGCTCCAGCTAGACTGCAATGTATGATGCTGAAATTGCAAAAGTACACCTTCAATCTTCTTTATACAAAAGACAAACTTCTTTATCTTGCTGATACCTTATCCAGATCACCCAGGAAAACCATAGAACAGCATGACAATGAGCAATTTGATTTTGAGGTCATGGAAGTGAGAAAGTTTTCTTCCATGTGTCTTGATGAGCTCAGAACTCACACAGCTTCAGATCCAATTCTCCAGAAGCTAATCTACTTTATCAGTCGAGGATGGCCTTCAAAGCAATCTTATTTACATGTAGAAGTGCAACCATATTTTCCATACAGAGATGAGATTTTGTTAGACAAAGATGTCATCATGAAAAGTCATAAAGTGATTGTTTCAAAGTTTTGGCAACAAGAGTACATTCAGATCTTGCATCTTGGTCACCCAGGAAGTGATTGTACCAAAAGAAGGGTAAGATGTCTAGTATTTTGGCCTTCTATGACAAGAGACATCAAGAAAGTACTTTCATCTTGTTCAGTATGTAATAGTACTAAGCCGCATGCATAAACAGAAAGAACCACTTCAGTTAAGCCAGATTCCTGAACTACCTTGGTCAACAGTAACCAAAGATATCTCTGAGTGGAATGGTCAACATTTATTTGGTGTAAGTAGACTCTCATTCAAGTTGGTTAGAGATTGACCTACTTCCCAGCCTAACTTCCAGTACTGTCATTACTAAATTTAAATGACATTTTTCTGTCAATGGTAGTTCACAGAGTTATTTCTGACAATGGTGCACAGTTTACTAGTAAGCAGTGTGAGAAATATGCAGAAGCATGGGACTTATGTTAGTATCAAGAGTAGTCCTGAACACCCCCAGTCAAGCAGATTGTCTGAATGTGCAGTTCAAATTGCAAATTCTGTTAGAGAAATCCAGACGTGACAATACTGATGTTTTTCTAAACTTGTTAAATCTCAGAAACATTCCTCGTAACAATCATCTTGGTTAACCTCCCCAGAGACTTATGTCAAGACAAACCAGAACCACATTAACAAACAGCAGTAATTTATTTGTTCCATGTGCTAAGGACAACAAAGCAGTAAAAGCCCAACTGTTAGAGAAGCATTTGTGCCAGAAGTCTTACTATGATAAAACCAGCAAACCCCTCAGTTTATTTAAAAAAGGGGAGATAGTGAGGATGCAGATGTTGGGCAGCCACGGTGGTGCAGCAGTTAGTGTTGCTGCCTCACAGAAAGAGGTTCTTTGGTTTGATTCTTGGCTGGGGTGCCTTCTGTGCGGAGTCTGCATGTCCTCCCTGTGGTCACGTGGGTTTCCTCCAGGTGCTCCGGTTTCCTCCCACATCCCAAAGACTGGGTGGATTGGACACTCTAAATTGGCCCTAGGTGTGAGTGCGTGCATGTGTGTGCCTTCTGTGGAAGGTTGGGCACTGGGCTGGCAACTTGACACTGTAAAACTCCATTGCCACTCATGAGCAAACAGGTGATCTGCTGTGGTGACCCCTAACCGGGAAAAGCCAGAAGAAGAAGAAGTGAGGATGCAGATGTTAGAAGTTTTTGATCATATCAGATCTGTGAAAAGTTTGTGTCAGGAGCTGAGATCCTACATGGTGGAATCACAAGGAATGGAATTCAGATGAAATCAGAAGCATTTGCTTCCAGTGCCGGAACTGGCGTTACACCATTTTGCCTGTGACAAAGACTCTAGTTCTCAGAGTGACATGTCCAATGTTCCTATTCCAGAGGACGTTCTGCCAGTAATCCCCATTCCTGAGAAAATCCTTGAGACTCCTCAAGCAGAACATTCCCCAGTGACTGTCCCTGTTGCTAAACCTAGTCCTAACTATTACATTATGAGATCAGGTTGCATTTCGAAACCTAGTTCTAGATACACGGCAACCTAGACATGACTGCTATTTTTCTTTATTAGTGTCTGTATAATTGTATGCCTATTCAAGTGTCATTGTTTATATGAGACAGCTCAGTAAAGAGGGAGGATGTAGATTAGAGTGTGTGATATACCTTTAAGAAACATTCCAGTCAGTGGGCATGTGCATATAAGTACTGAGCATGTGCAAGCAAGAGTTCCATTTTGAGTGAGCAGCCAGAGTGAGAACATGCGAGTATGTAATCAGTCAGCAAGTTAAATGGTTCATTTAAGTTCAATGTTCCTGCCATCTATCCTGATGTGTTTGTATACAATAAATTACTTAAACGAACACCTAAGCCTCATTGTCTTCTTAATGCACATAGGATGAGCGACAATTCTCATGTAAAGGTGCTTAAATAAGCTGTGGTATTAGAATACAGACTAAAGGCAAAGTAAAGGGAATAGTTGGCAACAGTTACTCTAACTGTTCTTTGACTAGTGGATGTAGACAAGTGCAATTCCCTCTGTGAAGTGTTGACATAAATCAGTTATCTGAAGATTCATTTCAAGGGTTCAATTTGAGATGTAGGTCACATTATTTCTTACTGTGATATTGTACTTGTCTGATATGTTTCATGACACATATCTACATTTTTTCCAGTTAAGACTTTTAATTAACAGATTTGGAATAATGTTGCAAAAAGCATTTGCAAGCATATCAATGACCTTAAGGAAGATTTAATAAACCACCCTTATTCTACTCATGTATTAATCAGGTGTTGCCTGTCCTACAGCTTCTTGATCCCCAGAGCCATCAGTTAATAGTACAGAGCATGACAGATGAATACTGAGGACACACCGTGAAGATGTGCATTAATGATCCATAACAACAACCTTTGATATGTGTCTGTTCATCTGTCTCTGTCTTCACCCCATTCTCTCTTACCACTTTGTACTGTTGACTATTCATTATGCTTATGAATGTACATGTCATCTTATGGCATTGTCATACTGTCATTATTTTCCTGAAGAATAATACCTACATCTTCCATTGGCTGAATAAGTTATCACTGTTCATTCAAAGGTGTGATTTTGACTTGTGTGAAATAAGATTTCCTTTGTGATGTGCTGAGGTAGTGATCAAGTCTATAAACGTAATTTTTCAGGATTAGGTGAAACTCTTGCTGCCTGTTTTATGTGTCTTTGCTACGAATGTGTTGCCTAGGTATCTGTCTAACCCTCTTCTCTTTTACCAGTTGTAGTCCTCAACATTTATGTGAGGTCTGGCAATGAACAAGTGCAGCATGTGATGCTAAATGGCATTTCAACTGTTATTGCAAAATGTGGTGAGTTTTTTCCTTACACTGCATTGTACGCCCAACCAACTTGTGATTTCCCTGGAAACATGCCTTATATGTATAAAAGATTATTTCAGCAGACATTACTGACACAATTTGGCCAAGCAACATATTTATGATAATCATCACTATGTATTCTTAAAGTCATGGGCAAAATTAATTATGATAATCACATTTGGACACTCTTTGTAAAATAATCTGCATAATAGACTTTAATGCTACTTTTTCATTTAGCTCACTGAGTTTACATCTTGTGCCACAGAGAAAGTTATGTTAAGAGGTGGATTTTCTCTACTAAGTACTGTCCAGAGAGCTGATGGCCACACACCACCGCTAAGCTAGTGTGCACTATAGAAGGCAAATCAAATTAAGGTTTTCACTTTTTACTTCAGCAGTGAACTCTGTTTGCTCACCACCTAATGTAGTGCAAATGGAGAAGGCAAGCCCAATACTTCATTTTTAAACTGAGCTTTGACCTTATAACACAGCATGTGAAACATATGTATGCAATATGTTAAGATAAAGCATATCTGTTGTAAATGTAATTAGGATCAAACCCTTTCCTCTATGATTCTTATTTGTGCAAAGGTTGGCAGGGAGCACCACTGAGCACCAGTAAATGCTGATACTTCCTAGTCCCAGTTCAACGCATCACAGTATTATCATTCATGGGCTAACACTTTGCCAACATCAGCTCAACTATGTTTCTCAGCATTGTGGTTTAGGAATAGATTTTGAACAGAAAGAAGTATTGTTACTAAATTATATTATTTCATTACATGGAGATTGCTTAATGTACTCATGTGAAATGCAGTGAACTCTGTGGTTAACTGACCACTTCATTCTGGACAGTTGGGTCTGTACTGCAGCACTTCCACTTACATATGATACACAACCACATACAGCCTTGGCACACATTTCATCATTACTTAACCCTCCTGAATTGGAACATTAAGTATTGGTTGGTACCAACAGTGCACATTGCCCATGCATGAGCACATAGCATGGCTAATATGAATACCATTCATTAATGTTTACATACTATCATCATAACCCAGTGATTCATGAATGCTTCACTGTTTATCCTGTATTTCACAGGTGTGTGTGTCTGTATGTGCTTGCGCATCTCATGCACCCAACACTGGTATGTCACTCTTCTTCTTCTTCTTTTGGCTGCTCCCGTTAGGGGTCGCCACAGCAGATCAACCGTTTCCATTTCTTCCTGTCCTCTGCATCTTGCTCTGTCACACCAACCACCTGCATGTCCTCTCTCACCACATCCATAAACCTTATCTTAGGCCTTCCTCTTTTCCTGTTACTTGGCAGCTTCATCCTTAGCATTTTTTTCCCAATATACTCTGCATCCCTCCTCAGCACATGTCCAAACCAACGTAATCTTGTCTCTCTGGCTTTGTCTCTAAACCTTCCAACCTGGGCTGACCCTCTAATATACTTATTCCTAATGCTGTCCATCCTCATCACACCCAGTGCAAATCTTAACATCTTCAACTCTGCCACATCAAGCTCTGACTCTTGCCTTTTTGTCAATGCCAATGTCTCCAACCCATATAACATAGCTGGTCTCACTATCCTCTTGTAGACCTTCCCTTTCACTCTTAATGGTACTCATCTGTCACAAATCACTCCTGACACTCTTCTCCACCCACTCCATCCTGCTTGTACTCTCTTCTTTACCTCTCTTCCACACTCACCATTACTCTGAACTGTTGATCCCAAGTACTTAAACTCATTCACCTTCGCCACCTCTACTCCCTGCATCCTCACCATTCCTCTATCCTCCCTCTCATTCACACACATATATTCTGTCTTAGTCCTGCTGACCTTCATTAATCTTCTCTCTAGAGCATATCTCCACCTCTCCAGGGTCTCCTCCACCTGTTCCCTACTCTCACTACAGATCACAATGTCATCTGCAAACATCATAGTCCACAGAGACTCCTGTCTGATCTCATCTGTCAACCTGTCCATCACCATTGCAAATAAAAAAGGGCTCAGAGCTTATCCTTCATGTAATCCCACCTCCACCTTAAACACATCCATCACTCCCACCACAGACCTCACCGCTGTCACACTACCCTCGTACATATCCTGTACCACTCTTACATACTTCTCTGACACTCCCGACTTCCTCTTACAATACCACAACTCCTCTCTAGGCACCCTGTCATATGCTTTCTCTAAGTCCACAAAAACACAATGCAACTCCTTCTGACCTTCTCTGTACTTCTCCATCAACATTCTCAGAGCAAACATCACATCTTTAGTGCTCTTTCCTGGCATGAAACCATACTGCTGATCACTAATAATCACCTCCCTTCTTAACCTAGCTTCCACTACTCTTTCCCATAACTTCATGCTGTGACTGATCAGTGTAATCCCTCTGTAGTTACTACAGCTCTGCACATCACCCTTATTCTTAAAAATCAGTACCAAAACACTTTTTCTCCATTCATCCAGCATCCTCTCACTTTCCAAGATTTCATTAAACAATCTAGTTAAAAACTCCACTGCCATTTCACCTAAACACCTCCATGCTTCCACAGGTATGTCATCTGGACCAACAGCCTTTCCATTCTTCATCCTCTTCATAGCTATCCTTACTTCCTCCTTGCTAATCCACTGCACTTCATGATTCACTATCCGCACATCATCCAAACCTTCTCTCCCTCTCATTCTCTTTAGTCATCAGCCCCTCAAAGTAGTCTTTCCATCTGCTCAACACACTCTCCTTGCTTGTGAGTACATTTCCTTCATTATCCTTTATCACCCTTATCTGTTACGCATCTTTACTAGCTTGGTCCCTCTATCTAGCCAATCGGTACAGGTCCTTTTCTCCCTCCTTAGTGTCTAACCTTTCATACAACTCATCATACGCCTTATCCTTAGCTTTTGCCACCTGTCTCTTTGCCATGCACCTCATCTCCTTATACTCTTGTCTACTTTCTTCATCTCTCTGATAATCCCACTTCTTCTTCGCCAACCTCATTCTCTGTATACTCTCCTGTACTTCTTCATTCAACCACCAGGTCTCCTTGCTTTCCTTCCTCTTTCCAGATGTCATACCAAGCACCTTTCTAGCCATCTCTCTTACTAGCTCTGCTGTAGTTACCCAGCTATTCGGTAACTCTTCACTGCCACCCAGTGCCTGTCTTAACTCTTCCCTGAACTCCACCTCACAATTACCCTTTTTCAGTTTCCACCATTTGATCCTTGGTGCTGCCCTCACACTCATCCTCCTCTTCTTGATCACCAATGTCATCCTACAAACCACCATCCTATGCTGCCTAACTACACTTTCCCCTGCCACCGCTTTACAGTCTCCAATCTCCTTCAGACTGGCCCTTCTACATAAGATATAATCCACCTGAGTGCATCTTCCTCCACTCTTGTATGTCACCCTATGCTCCTCCCTCTTGTTAAAATACGTATTCACCACAGCCATGTTCATCCTTTTTGTAAAATTCACTGCCATCTGACCTTCTGCATTCCTTTGCTAAACACCATACCTACCCATCACTTCCTCATCCCCTCTGTTCCCTTCACCAACATGCCCATTGAAATTTGCTCCAATCACCAGTCTCTCACCCTTGGGTACAGTCATCACCACTTCATCCAACTCACTCCAGAATTTTTCTTTCTCATCCATCGCAAACCCAACTTGTGGAGCATATGCCCTAACAAGATTCATCATTACACCATCAATTTCCAGCTTCATAAACATCACTCTATCTGACACTCTCTTCACCTCCAAAACACTCTTAGCATACTGTTCCTTCAGGATAACCCCTATGCCATTTCTCCTCCCATCCACACCATGATAAAACAATTTTAACCTGCCCCCAATACACCTAGCTTTGCTCCCCTTCCATCTGGTGTCTTGCACACACAATATACCAACCTTCCTTTGGTCCATCATATCAGCTAGCTCTCTCCCTATACCAGTCATACTGCCAACATTCGAACTTCCGACCCTCACTATCACAGTCCTAGCCTTTACCTGCCTTCGGTCATGCCTTCCCCATCTTCTCCTCCTTCAGCCAACAGTAGCCCAATTTCCACCAGCACCCTGTTGGCCAACAGTACTGGTGGCAGTCGTTGTTAACCCAGGCCTCGACCGATCCGGTATGTATATCTGTGCTGCTGTCTGCATGTATGATTTGGCAAAAGTTTATGCTGGATGCCCTTCCTGATGCAACCCTCCCCATTTATCTGGGCTTGGGACTGGCACAAAGAAATGCACTGGCTTGTGCATCCCCAGTTCTGCAATTTACATTAATGACAGTATAGCTGATATAAGTCCTCTCTCACAGTATAGCAGTCACACTTCTGAGGTGGTGCTTGTGTTAAATACTGTGTCCTCTAGCTTGTTTAACTAGATAGGCCAGGAGGTTCTAATCTTGCAGCAATCAGCTTGTGTGTATGATGGTGGATCCATAGCATCACTGGAGTATTTATTCAACAGCTATGCTCATTTTTTCCCTTTTCACTCTGTCCACAAATGCATACTGCCTACAGCATACTGATAAGGTCATCATTTTAATTATGCAGTCTCACACCACTAAAGTCAGACTTCTCCTATGGTGTGTGTGTATAATACACTTTTGTGTAGATTGTATCAGTTGATATGTAGGGAGTTCAAATACATCAGTGATATTCTCCTGACTCCATGTGTGTGTGTGTGTGTGTGTGTGTGTGTGTGTGTGTGTGTGTGTGTGTGTGTGTGTGTGTGTGTGTGTGTGTGTTTGTGTGTGTATGTGGACGTGTGTGCATGAATGTAAATGGATGCAGGAGTGTCTTACACCTCTTAGTATTGATAAAATGTTCATTTCCACATACCTGTAGAAGTCATTTTTACATGCATCTCCTTTACATGACACTGCTGATATCATCCATTCAACACAGCAGTGTATTTCAAATGCAGTCAGACTTCTCCTGTGGTGTGTGCATATAATACAGCTGTGTTTATATTGTGTCAGTCAATAAGTAGGGAGTTCAAATATAGCAGCAAGACTCATGTATGTGTGTGTGTGTGTGTGTGTGTGTGTGTGTGTGTGTGTGTGTGTGTGTGTGTGTGTGTGTGTGTGTGTAAATGGATGCAGGAATGTCTTACACTTCTTAGCATTGACATAATTCTACATAGCTGTAGAAATCATTTTTGCACACACAACTCCTTTGCATGCACAGCTAATGTCATCTGTTCAAAGATGTAGTGTGGCTCACCTGCAGTCAGACTTCTCCTGTGGCATGAGAATGCAATACACTTGTGTGTAGATTGTTTTTGTGCATAGGCAGGGAGTGTGAAAACAAGAATGACAATCTGTGAGTGTGTATCTCATCCTCTTACTGCGCAGAACAGGCTGCAAACACATATAAGATATGTATCTATACAGTGTGCTTCTATTGTGCAACCACTTTTTAGTGGAAACATGAAAGTAATGCATAATGGTGATGTCATCCTTTAAAATGTGCATTGTCACAGTCGTCAAATAAATCTGTAGTTGTGCTTGTATTTCAGCAAACCTTCATTAGCCTGTGATGTTAGCTATATAATTCAAATCCTGACATCACTGCTTACAGTCACTGTACATGTTGTTAACAATGTTGTCACCCACATGTGTTATGCTCATGTGTAGATGGTGCTTCCTGTTGCAAAAGTTTATTCTACATTTCCTTAGGAAAGGCTGTATTGAAGACAGATACTGCCGTTTGAATACATTGTCGTTCCATAACAGTTGTAGTAAGATGATGTAATGCATGTTGTTTCCTAAATAAGGCATGCCTTCCAATATGGGATTATATCCACATTGTACATAATTGCTATTCTACCATCACAGTGACAACAGTGGGAGCATAGGTTTGCTTGGGTATACTTGTCATCAGGCAATGTTGTCTGACATACAGAAAGATTCTAAGTAATTACAAGGATACATATTACTTGATTCATACACATGATACTTATAGACTATAGATTTTAAAATAGATACATAATGTCTAGAAAATCAGAAATGATGAAGTCATTGTTTGTTAATTACATTAGACTCAAACTTGAGTATGGAATAACAATATGGAAACCCTATAAGAAAACAAGCAAGAGTAAACTGGAAAGAGTACAACAGAAATATACAAAGCGCATCCATGGATTTGAAAATTTAAGTTATTATGAAAGACTAAAATATTTTTTTGTACAGTGTCTCTTATAGATATTTAAGAGGAGATCTTATTCAGGTATATTGAGCATTTAGAGACAACTACATCTGCAAATGTTTGGGGTTATCAAAACTTAGTAGAGAATCACCAGACAACCTATGTAGGAGATTCTATAGGAATGAGAAATGTAATCACTGGTTTTCTGAGAGAACAGCTGATGTATGGAACAAACTAACAAACTACATTAAAGCAAGCAATAGTATAGTTTAGATATTTTAATAATATCCTGAGCACTTATTATGGGAACAATTGTTTAGCTATATATTATGGGAACAATTGTTTAGCTATATCAGCAGGCTAGAAGGGCATTAAAGCCCATGCTTGAAATATTTGCCTGCAAATATGTATGATGTAATGCTTTCACATAACCCTACATATGACAATTGGCGATGGACTTATACCATGGTACATTGATTTATCCCAGTGTGGTAGTGTTTTTTGGGTGGCCATGGTGGTGCAGCAGTTAGTGTTGCCACCTCACAGCAAGAGGTTTTCTGGTTCAATCCTCGGCTGGGGTGCCTTCTGAGTCTGCAAGTCCTTCCTATGGTCGCTTGGATTTCCCCCACGTGTTCCGGTTTCCTCCCACATCCCAAAGACATGTTGTAGGTGGATTGGACACTCTAAATTGGCCCTAGGCGTGAGGGCATGCATGTGTGTGTGCCTCCTATGGAAGATTGGGTGCCGGGCTGGCAACTCGACATTGGAAAACTCCACTGCCAATCATGAGCAGACAGGTGATCCACTGTGGTGTCCCCTAACTGGGAAAAGCTGAAAGAAGAAGTGGTGGTGTTTTTCTCCATGCTGAGGCAAGTGTTCCAAACCAGGACCAAGTGACTGTAAGCAGGCTTACATTAACTGTTCTGAAGGAAAGACATCCCCCAAATAATAATTTGCACATACAGAGTGGCAGAGGCCTCCCCAGTCCATTTTAACAGATACAAATTATGGGTAAATAAAGTACAACTGAAAGTACAACTGATTGAATTACTTTAAACAGGTGGAGCTCAACAGCTGTGATAACTTTGCCAATATGGCAGATATGATTAAAAGTCATATTGTTATTTAGTGGAAATGTACAGCTTGATGGTCAATTCTAGCATAGAGACTCATTTTGGGTGAATGTATTGATGTCACAACAACCGTTATATCACATCATTATTATCCCTTAATATGTTGGGCAAACGCATGTGAAGCAGCTTTGGATTTCATGGTGGTAGTCATTAGTTCCGCAAACATCATGGTGAGAGCGTTACTGTGGCACATGCATTGAGAACTGTGATATACACCAGTTCTTGGGTGATATGTGTACAAGCATACTGACAAATCTTCCTTGATCACTGAGCATTGATATAGGACTGATCACAACTGAGTGCACATGAGCATACTCATTTAATTGCCATCAGTCTGACATACTGATATGCATAGCTCTCAGCCTCTTAGCACAAAAAAATCTAAACAAAATCAAAAATAAAGGGGAGGCTGTGATGCCCCTGCACTGGCCCAGTAATCAAGGATCTTCAGTCCTCACCACTGGCAACAGTGGAGGATGTACACACTGAGAGGATGGCAAGTACACACACGCAGTAAAGTGCAATTTCCTTTAAGAGCACACTGAGATCCAGCCTGTCAGGGGCTGGTTTCTCCAGATACCCTGTAAGATTCCCCACTGGCACAGCTATAGAGTTGAGATCTCAGCTGAGTGGCCATGCTAAGACCTCCAGCACCCTCTTTGTCCAACCAGTGCTTCGGGCCCCTGCCTAAGTATCTGAGACACATACACTTTGAGTTTGATTCCCACATTGTTCAACTAACATTTTACAGTATGTAATTCCTGAAAGTTATATGCCAAGCCATCCTATTTAACCTCCAAAACACCAGTGTAACAATCCAAGCCATTAAGCATGTCAGTGTTGATCATCTGAAAAAAGTATGAACAGGTTCAGTACTACACAAGCAAATGTCACTGCCATGGTTCACACCTCAATGTTACTTGATAAAATACTTTCCTCTTCATTTTCAATGCCTATCTGTGCTTTCCATCATGCAAATGCAGTTGGCATGGCTGTGCATGTTTGTGCACTTGCTATTTAATGCAAGATTGGAATTTGGCACCAGTTCAGACATAGAGTTGCTGCTTGACTTCTGCAGGCATGGCTGCTTTGGCAGATGATGGTGCTTAATTTAGAGCACTAAGATGGGATGTTGAGGATTCTAGGATATGTGTGGCACTCCTTGTGAAGCATTTGAGGCATAGGATGTTGCAGGGAGACTATACTGAGGGTTGGACTAGATTAGCCAATGCTGTCTCCAGTACAACTTGCATCCCATGCACTGGAGAGAATTGTTGTCACCTCTATAGTGCCCTGAAACAGGACAAGAAGGACCTCTTTAAATGGGAGGATGAGTTTAAAACTGCTGATATCTCTTAACAGGGTAAGTATACTGACCCATCAGCATTAAATGATACAGAACGGAGGACACAGCAAAGACTGCTGTTCAATATATTTTCATTTCTCTTCTTCTGTATTGTACAGCTACTGAAAGGATTGCAGTGAACAGGGAGGTGCATCAAGAGAGGTTAAATCTCCTCAGAGAGGTTCAGGGTATGTATGTATTGGGTCTTATTGCAAGCCTAGTAACTATTGTAATTATATGCAAGATAGCAATACTGAAATAGTTGTATTTATGACATCACAGCAGTGCAATTGATTAATGGTACAGCAGAATAAGACCTTCCCTTCATACCCTGATGTGGCAAAGGTGTATAGACTGGATAATCATAAATGCATAGTTTCTGAAATTATATAGTCATGATATACTCAATGGATCTAATTGTCTCTCTTTTTTGTCTCATCTCACCCCTTCTCTATAATTTTTTCTTTTGTTTTGTTTTGTTTTTTTGAGGGTGGGGGAAATGTTATATGTCTTAAAAATGTTCTGTTGCCTTACGTTTCTGCTTACAAAAACTTACATGCAGCACAGAGATGTAGCCTGATCACTGGGGATAGGCCTGTCATCCTCCATTGGCTGCACCACTGACACTCAGCCCTTCAGGGTCCCAAGCTGTCATCGCTGCATCCACAACTACTGCCCTACTTGCCCCATCTGCATCAGGTAGCTCTGCCCTAGCAGCTGGTGCAGTGGTGCCCTATGGGAATAGTAACAATAGTGGAGGTCATGATTTTGTCACCTGCCAGGAGCTGAAAGGGCTGTTGGAGGGTATAATAGAAAGGAGCCTCAGTGCCCAAATTGGTTGTGTAGAAAAGATGTTTTATCATATTACCCAGGCAATACCACATTGAGCACTGACAAAGGATACTGAGACAGGAGACAGTGCTGATAGTTATGAGGGTGAGGACTAGATTATCACTCTTCTCAGGCATCCAATTTCCCCTGCCTATCTGCAATCATGGTGTCCTCCAACCTTTTGTGTCCATTACCACCCCTGCCTGCTGTGCTTGTACTGTATATCTCCACCTGCTTCCTCAGCTAACCTAACTGCCTGACTGTCATATTCCTAAGTCTCTTCCTCAATATTCATCTCTCTTTGAAAGTGAAAAAAAGTAAAAGAATGGGTACCTGTCATAAAAAAATAAATAAATATATAAAGACCCATACGAAGCTCTCCATGTCACCTATGTGTCTTCTTGACACACTCAATGTGCTACAATTGGCTCTACAACATTATTCAATGATTGTCACCTATTGTTGGTGTGGTGACAGTCCACATTTATCAAATTTTGCCTACATATCTATATTTACATTGTGAGGAAGTAGATAGCTAGGGTTTTCTCCCACTATCTTCCTGCAAATTACTCTACTCTTTCTCCTGTGTCCTCCTCTCTAATTGCCCCCCCAATTCACCACTTTTCTGTCAAACACTTTTCACATGTTTAATGTAGTCATAAAATAGAATCACACTCAACACATATGGCCAGAAATGGCCCATAAGAAATCCTTCACTTTTTTACCCTTAGCATTGGCGCAGATGCTTGCATCAAGCACCATTGTCAAGTGACATTGAATGCCTCTTCATGTCTTACAGCAAAACCAGGTCCATTATTTCCGTCACCCAAGGTAGTTTGGTTATCGTTGTAGATCAGAGTGTATGATATACCTTTAGGAAGCATTCCAGTAAGTGAGCATGTGCATATAGGTACTGAGTACATGCAAGCAAGAGTGCCATTTTGAGTAAGCAGCCAGAGTGTGAGCATATAAGTATGTAGTCAGTCAGTTAGTTAGATAGTTCATTTAAGTTCAATGTTCCGGCCAGCCATCCTGATGTGTTTGTATACAATAAACTACTTAAACGAACACCCAAGCCTCATCGTCTTCTAATGCAAATAAGATGAGCAACATGGTGTCAGAATGGGATCCAGAGTTACAGCCATGAGGCAACACAGGAGTGGATCATCCCTAATGCTCAAACAACTCGCAAAACAGGTCAGAAACAAATTCCAAGTACTAAAACTCAAATTATTTATTTTGCTACAAATATAAAACAAAACACTCAGAGCATTCAAAACAATTTTATTATTAAAGAAAGTCCAAAACTGTAACATATTGATAAAAATATTCAGAGTAATTATGAAAACATTTGAAACAATATCCGAATCCCATAAAATGTATAAAGCAAGGAAAACTGCTGTATTTTTATGCTTACAAATGAGAATAGTTGTGGAAGGCACAGTGACAAAGCTCATGTAGATAGTATGCAGCATGTGGTTAAAAAAACAGGCCCAAACACATGGCAGCTACTGCAGATCCTGTAACAGTCCCTGGGAAACCCCCAAGTCTTTCCAGCAAATACCAGGACATGCTCAGTGAAGGAGAAGGGTGAGTTAGCAAAATCAAAACATGTGCTCCCAACCAGCCTCATAGTCAACTGTCATAACTGTGGTGGTAATCATGAACCCAAAACAGAAAAGTGCTTAGCTTTTGATTAGCAGTGTCATTCTTGCAATAAGTGGAATCATTTCAAAAGGTTTTGTAAATCAAACAAGGCACATTCATTTATTAAAAGAGGGCATTCAAAGAGACAAGTTGATCACTTAGAAAGCTGCAACACTACTTTTTATGTTGATGGCATGTCTGTGCTTAGTGAAAAAATCAGTGCAGTAGATTTGTAGGCAAAGAACAACATCTTTTGTACTGTTTAGATTAACAGGAGTCCTGTAGAGCTCAAATTCAATACTGGCTCAAAGTGTGATGTTATGTCAGCAGAAATATTTGCTAGACTAAAAGCTACAGAACAACTTGATTTGACAAAGTGTGTGAAGCTTGTTGCTTATGGTGTTGAAGAGATTCAAACCAAAGGCACAGTAGTGCTTTCATGTTACTCTGCTGGGAACAGCTATTACTTGCAGTTTTTTGTAGACATGTGCAGTAATTATTAGGCCTCAGAGACAGTCTGAAAATGAGACTGTGTTCATTTTATAAAGAAGTCCACCATGTAAGACAGCATGACAACAGCTCAAATTTTACCCAAACTATTTTTTCTGAGCATGTTGACATTCTTGCAGTCAGACTAGGCAAACTACCAGTTGTGTACTCCATGAAGTTAGACCCAGAGGTCAGCCCAGTTTCCAGACCAGCACAGAAAGTTCCAGTAGCTATACAGAGCAGAGTCAAAGCTGAGGTAGACAGAATGGTGCAACTAGGAGTAATTTGTCCAGTAGAAGAACCTACCGAATGGGTATCCTCTATGGTAGTAGTTCATAAGAAAAGCTCAGATGATGTCAGAATATGTATTGATCATACCTCTCAACCTGGAAACATCAAAAATCTGGACAAGGCCCATGAAAAATAGGTACAAATTTGTACACTGATTAACATAAAATTTGCTTACATAATTATGTAATACCACCCACTACAGTGGAATTGTGGTATACCAACTTTCAAACACAAACTGAAGAACAGACAGCCAAAATATGGCACCAGAGTCCCCCTGCAGCCATTCCAATGTCCCATTACCTGACTAGTTTGCTCCATTTACCATAAACACTAATGTGTGCATACTGCTTTACTTTTACAATGGTTATTTGGATTTTATTTTTTCATTTTATAGCACAATGCACAAACACTAATAGACATGTGCTAAACAAAGCAATACTGTCTCACAATGAAAACAGACTTGGCATTAAAACTTTTCTGCCCTTGAAACGCACATTCATTGAAACAGCATCGAAACCCACACCACATCCAAAGAAAATGCATCTGACCAGTGGTGGATAAAGATTACCTTTAGGCTGTTTTCAAATCATACGCCCCTTGCACACAAAACAAGAAACATACCTGTGTTTTTTAATACTCCTTCCAGACTTTATTATATTCCTTGTATAATACAGCACACTTGTCAGACTTAGAGCATATTTTAAATTTATTGTTTGAATATTTTTCCAGTAGGCAATGAAACAAAATGCATGAACCAATAATGACAAAGCTGCCCAATTCAGAACATTTCCATCATAAAAGTCGACTAACACACACACACACACACACACACACACACACACACACACACACACACACACACACACACACACACACAATCACATTTTAAATGTATTGTTTGAACATTTTTCCAGGAGGCAATAAAACAGAATGCATGAACCAATAATGACAAAACTGCCCAATTCAGAACATTTCCATCATAAAAGTCTACTTCTATACACACTATATATATAGTGTAAGCCATAGGTATCTTGCACAGCTTCTCTCACTTATTTTCAATTTGAGGTTTTTTTTTTTGGGGGGGGGGGCAAAAGGCCAAAAACCAGAGACACATTTTAAGTTGCTAGAATAAAATGTGTTACCACCATGCATTTCACTGCCAACTCTTAAACCCAAGACCCTGTGTACTATAGTCAGAGCAATGTACCACTATACCAAATCAACTGTTTACTGAAAGATAGGAAGACTGAAACTTAAATGGCTACCATTTAGTGACTTCAGTTCTCACTTTTCATCGTAGCTCTCAACCTCTTAGCACAAAAAAACTGGACAAAGCCAATAATGGGGGAATACAGAATTCAGTTCTCACTTATCACCATAGCTCTCAATGTCTTAGCACAAAAAACCTGGACAAAGCCAATAATGGGGAAATTTATTTTGGGGCTGTATTACCCAAGGGTAGTATCCCTAGCAGTCGGTTCCTTAATAAATAAAATAAAAATGTTTCCACCAGCATAAAATGCCTCACACACACACAGAGTAAAATACTCACACTCTAGTCCATTCAAACAAGCAGCAATTTCATTCCTGCTCAAGCTATAAAGCAGCAATCATTTCCTTAATAAATAAAATATAAAGTGTTTCCACCAGCATAAATATTTCACACACACAGAGTAAAATACTCGCAATCCCATCCATTCAAACAAGCAGCAGTCATTTCCTTCCTGCTCAACCTGCACTCAGAGCATAATAAATAAAATAAAAAATGTTTCCACCAACATAAAATAACTCAAAAGCAGCCAAAAGCAGCAGTTGTTTCCTTCCCACTCAAGCTGGAATCAGACCCAGAAGATAATAAATAAATTCTTCCCACTCAAGCTGGACCCAGAAGATCATAAATGTTTGTACCATTCTCGCAGATCCAAGTGTTTCCACAATTGAAGCTGACAGTCCTTCCCGGTGCTTGCAGATCCATTCAAACAGTGAAAGCAGCAGTCCTTCCTGCTTGCAGAGACATTCAAACAGTGAAAGCAGCCAACCAGAAATGCATGCATGTGAGCCCTTGAGCTCAGTTCTGACAGGCTGATGGAGCTGAGTTCATTGCGCATGTGATGGACATCAACTCAAAAAGCGGGGAAAATTTTTTTTTAAAAAAAGCTAGGAAATTTTCAGAAATTAAGGGGTACCACTCGGGAATCGTAGCACCCCATATTTGGAACCCAAAACATGGTAAAAACTGAGTAATTTGGTATGGTTGGGAGGTATGGTATTGATCCAAGAGATCTGAACAAAGCATTAAACGTCATCCAATGTGCACAGTCAAGAAGGTTGCTGCCCTCCTGCCAAATGCCACTGTTTTTTTCTGTCTTAAAGGCAAAGAGTTGATTTTGGCAAATTTGCTTGACTGAAAATCTTCATTGTTAACCACATTTGGTACACCATTTGGAAGATACAGATTTCTGAGAATACCATTTGGAATAAATTCTGTCAGTGAAGTTTTTCAGAGTGCAATGGAGCAGTTTGTTTCAGGCTTTCCCTGTGCTATTATAGTAGGTGATATTCTAGTAGGAGGCAATGGTGAAATCTAACATAACAGACACCTCAAGAAAGTTCTGCAAAGAGAACATGACGTGATTCAGACTAAATCCTCAGAAGTCCAAATTCAGGCTACAAGAAGTTACTTATTTTGATCATAGTTTACCATTTCAGGTTTACGACCACATCCTTCCAAGCAAACAGCAATTCTCAAGATGCCAGCTCCAGACAATGTTCAAGCCTACAACATTTTCTTGGTATGGTTAACTATGTAGGCAAGTTCATTCCAAATTTAAGCCAACTTTCAGCAGCATTACGAGAGCTGACATGCAAAGATGTAATCTGTTCATGGTCAGAACAGCACCAATGAGTATTTGATATCCTGAAACAGAAAATTGCTAACCCACCAACTCTCAACTACTATGATGTTCACAAATCAGTAACTCTTTCCTGTGATGCTTCTAAATTTAGTCTAGGTACAGTCATTATTCAAGAGGGTAGACCAGTAGCCTATGCAGTGAGAACTCTTACTCAAACTGAGATGCAATATGCCCATATTGAGAGAGCTTTTGGCAATTGCATTTGCATGTTTGAAGTTCCATGATTATATTTATGGTCAGCCTATCCAAATCAAAACTGATCACCAACCTCTAGTCACTGACTATTTTGAGAAAGTCTGTGCATATAGCTCCAGCCAGATTGCAAAGTATGATGCTGAAATTGCAAACCTACAACTTCAATCTTGTTTACACAAAAGACAAATTTTTTTATCTTACTGATACCTTATCCAAATCACCCAGGAAAACCACAGAATAGCATAACAATAAGCAACTTGATTTTGAGGTTATAGAAGTGAGAAAGTTTCCTTCCACATGTCTTGATGAGCTCAGAACTCACACAGCTTCAGATCCAGTTCTCCAGAAGTTAAACCACTTTACCATTTGAGGATGGCCTTCAAAGCACTCTTATTTACCAGTAGAAGTGCAACCATATTTTCCATACAGAGATGAGATTTTGTCAGACAATGATCATCATGAAAGGTCCTAAAGTGTTTCTTCCAAAGTCTTTGCAACAGGAGTACATTCAGATCTTACACAATGGCCACCCAGGAACTGATTCTACCAAAAGAAGGGTGAAAGGTCTAGTATTTTGGCCTTCTATGACAAGAGACATCGAGAAAGTACTTTCATCTTGTTCAGTATGTTATAGTACTATGTTGCATCAACAGAAAGAACCACTTCATTTAAGTCAGATTCCTGAACGACTTTGGTCGACAGTGGCCAAAGATATTTTTGAGTGGAATGGTCAACATTATTTGGTGATAGTAGACTCTTACTCAAACTGGTTGGAGATTGATCTGCTTCCCAACCTAACTTCCAGTATTGTCATTACTAAGTTGAAATGACATTTTTCCGTCAATGGTAGTTCACAGAGTTATTTCTGACAATGGTGCACAGTTTACTAGTAAGCAGTTTGAGATGTTTTCAGAAGCATGATACTTCTGTTAGTATTACAGGTAGTCCTGGACACCCTCAGTCAAGCAGCTTGGCTGAACATGCAGTTCAAAGTGCAAATGCTGTTAGAGAAATCCAGACATGACAATACCAATATTTTTCTAAATATGTTGCATCTCAGAAACATTCCTCACAACAATCATCTTGGTTCACCAGCCCAGAGACTTATGTCTAGACAAACCAGAACCATATTACCAATGAGTAGTAATTTATTGGATCCATGTGTTAAGAACATCAAAACAGTAAAAGTCCAACTGTTAGAGAAGTGTTTGTGCCAGAAGTCTTAATATGATAAAAGCAGCAAACCACTCAGTTCATTGAAAAAAGGGGAGATAGTGAGGATGCAGACATCAGAAGGTTTTGATCATATCAGATTTGTGAAAAGTTCATACACTGTGGAATCACAAGGAATGGAATTCAGATGAAATTGTAAGCATTTGTTTCCAGTGTCGGAATTGGTGTTACAGCATCTTGCCTGTAACAAAGACTTTAGTTGGCAGAGTGACATCTCCATTGTCCCTATTCCAGAGGACATTCTGCCAGCAATCCCCATTTCTGAGGAAATCCATGAGGCTCCTCAAAAAGAACATTCCCCAGTGACTGTCCCTGCTGCTAAACCCAGTCCTAAATATTATGTTCCGAGATCAGGTTGTATCTTGAAACCTAGTTCCAGATAAACGGCAACCTAGACATGACTGTTATTTTTCTTTATTAGTGTCTGTATAATTGCATGCCTATCGAAATGTTATTGTTTATGTGAGACAGCTCAGTAAAGAGGGAGGATGTAGATAAGATTGTGTGATATACCTTTAAGAAGCATTCCAATCAGTGGGCATGTGCATATAAGTACTGAGCATGTGCATGCAAGAGTTCCATTTTGAGTGAGCAGCCAGAGTGAGAGCATGTGAGTATGTAACTAGTCAGTTAGTTAGATAGTTCATTTAAGTTCAATGTTCCTGCCATCTATCCTGATGTGTTTGTATACAATAAACTACTTAAATGAACACACAAGCCTCATCATCTTCTTAATACACATAAGACGAGTGACAATCCTCATGTAAAGGTGCTTAAATATGTTGTGGTATTGGAATACAGACTAAAGGCAAAGTAAGGGAAATAGTTGGCAACATTTACTATAACTGCTCTTTGACTAGTGGATGTATACAAGTGCAATTCCTTCTGTGAAGTGTTGACATAAATCAGTTATCTGAAGATTCATTTCTCAACATAGCATCAAGGGTTCAATTTGAGATGTAGGTCACATTATTTCTTAATGTGACGTTGTACTTCTATGATATGTTTCATGACATATACCTACATTTTTTCCAGTTAAGACTTTTAATTAACAGATTTGGAATAATGCTGGAAAAAGCATTTGCAAGCATATCAATGACCTTAAGGAAGATTTAGTAAACCACCCTTATTCTACTCATGTCTTAATTAGGTGTTGCCTGTCCTACAGCTTCTTGATCCCCAGAGCCATCAGTTAATGGTACAGAGCATGACACTTAAATACTGAGGACACACCATAAAAATGTGCATTAATGATCCATAACAACAACCTTTGATATGTGTATGTTCATCTGTCTCTGTCTTCACCCCATTCTCTCTTACCACTTTGTACTGTTGACTATTCATTATGCTTATGAATGTACATGTCATCTTATGGCATTGTCATACTGTCATTATTTTCCTGAAGAATAATACCTACATCTTCCATTGGCTGAATAAGTTATCACTGTTCATTCAAATGTGTGATTTTGACTTGTGTGAAATAAGATTTCCTTTGTGATGTGCTGAGGTAATGATCAAGTCTATAAACATAATTTTTCAGGATTAGGTGAAACTCTTGCTGCCTGTTTTATAAGTGTCTTTGCTATGAATGTGTTGCCTAGGTATCTGTCTAACCCTCTTGTCTTTTACCAGTTGTAGTCCTCAACATTTGTGTGAGGTCTGGCAATGAACAAGTGCAGCATGTGATGCTAAATGGCATTTCAACTGTTATTGCAAAATGTGGTGAGTTTTTTCCTTACACTGCATTGTACGCCCAACCAACTTGTGATTTCCCTGGAAGCATGCCTTATATGTATAAAAGATTATTTCAGCAGACATTACTGACACAATTTGGCCAGGCAACATATTTATGATAGTCATTCCTATGTATTCTTAAAGTCATGGACAAAATTAATTATGATAATGACATTTGGACACTCTTTGTAAAATAGTCTGCATAATAGACTTGAATGGCTGTTTTTTCCTTTAGCTCACTGAGTTTACATCTTGTGCCACAGAGAAAGTTATGTTAAGAGGTGGATTTTCTCCACTAAGTACTGTCCAGAGTGCTGATGGCCACACACCACCGCTAAGCTAGTGTGCACTATAGAAGGCAAATCAAATTAAGGTTTTCTCTTTTTCCTTCAGCAGTGAACTCTGTTTGCTCACCGCCTAATGTAGTGCAAATGAAGAAGGCAAGCCCAATACTTCATTTTTAAACTGAGCTTTGACCTTATAACACAGCATGTGAAGCATATGTATGCAATATGTTAAGATAAAACATATCTGTTGTAAATGTAATTAGGATCAAAGCATTTCCTCTATGATTCTTATTTGTGCAAAGTTTGTCCGGGAGCACCAATGAACATCACTAAATACTGGTACTTCATAGTTCCAGTTCAAAACATCAGAGTATAATCACTCATGGGATAACACTTTGCCAACATCAGCTAAACTATGTTTCTTAGGATCATGGTTTAGGAAGAGATTTTGAGCAGAAAGAAGTATTGTTACTAGATTATATTAGTCCATTACATGAAAATTGCTTAATGTACTCATGTGAAATCCAGTTAACTCTGTGGTTAACTGACCACTTCATTCTGGACAGTGGGATCTACACTGCAGCATTTTTTCTTACATATGATACACAACCATATACAGCCTTGGCACACATACTTCATCATTACTTAACCCTCCAAAATTGGAACATTAAGTACTGGTTGGTACCAACAGTGCACATTGCCCATGCATGAGTACATACCATGGCTAATATCAATACCATTCATTAAGCTTTACATAATATCATCATAACCCAGTGATTCATAAATGCTTCACTGTTTATCCTGTGTTTCACAAGTGTGTGTGTGTGTGTGTGTGTGTGTGTGTGTGTGTGTGTGTGTGTGTGTGTGTGTGTGTGTGTGTGTGTGTGTGTGCGTGTGTGCATCTCATGCACACAACACTGGTATGTCAATCTCGGTTCTGTATAGCTGATATAAGTCCACTCTCACAGTATAGCAGCCAGACTTCTGAGGTGGTGCTTTCATTCTGTCCACAAATGCATACTGCCTACAGCATACTGATGAGATCACTCCTGACTGTGTGTGTGTGTGTGTGTGTGTGTGTGTGTGTGTGTGTGTGTGTGTGTGTGTGTGTGTGTGTGTGTGTGCGTGTGTGTGTGTGCGTGTGTGCATCTCATGCACAGTTCTGTATAGCTGATATAAGTCCACTCTCACAGTATAGCAGCCAGACTTCTGAGGTGGTGCTTGTGTTAAGTACTGTGTCCTCTAGTTTGTATAACTAGATAAGTAGCTTGTGTGTATGATGCACAGTCTCACCCCACTAAAATAAGACTTTTCCTATGGTGTGTGCATATAATAGACTTGTATGTAGATTGTATCAGTTGATATGTAGGGAGTTCAAATACATGAGTGAGACTCTCCTGACTGTGTGTGTGTGTGTGTGTGTGTGTGTGTGTGTGTGTGTGTGTGTGTGTGTGTGTGTGTGTGTGTGTGTGTGTGCGTGTGCGCATGGTTGTATGTGTGTCTTACACCTCTTAGTCTTGATAAAATGTTTAATTCAACATACCTGTAGAAGTCATTTTTACATGGACCTCCTTTTCATGACACAGCTATCATCCATTCAAAGATGCAGTGTGGCCCAAATGCAGTCAGAATACAGCTGTGTTTAGATTGTGTCAGTCAGTAAGTAGGGAGTTCAAATATAGCAGCAATACTTTCTTGACTCTGTGTGTGTGTGTGTGTGTGTGTGTGTGTGTGTGTGTGTGTGTGTGTGTGTGTGTGTGTGTGTGTGTGTGTGTGTGTGTGTAAATGGGTGCTTCAGTGTCTTATACTTCTTAGCATTGACATTTAAAATTCCTACCTAGCTGTAGAAATCATTTTTGCACACACAACTCCTTTGCATGCACAGATAATGTCATCAGTGCAAAGATGCAGTGTGGCTCACTTGCAGTCAGACTCCTCCTCCTGTGGCATGAGTATGCAATACACTTGTGTGTAGATTATTTCTGTGCATATGTAGGGAGTTTGAATACAGGAATGACTATCTGCGAGTGTGTATTTCATCCTCTTATTGTGCAGAACAGGCTGCAAGCACATATATGATATGTATCTATACAGTGTGCTTCTAGTGTGCAACCACTTTTTAGTGGAAACATGAAAGCAATGCACAATGGTGATGGCATCCATTGAAATGTGCATTGTCACAGTCATCAAATAAATTTGTAGTTGTGCTTGTATTTCAGCAAACCTTCACTAGCCTGTGATATTAGCTATATAATTCAAATCCTGACATCACCGCTTACAGTCACTGTATATGTTGTTAACAATGCTGCCACCCACATGTGCTATGTTCATATGTAGATGTTGTTTCCTGTTACAAAAGTTTATTTTACATTTCCGTATGAAAGTCTGTAATGAAGACTGATGCTGCCATTTGAATACACTGTCGTTCCATAACAGTTGTAGTGAGATGATGTAATACATGTTGTTTCCTAAATAAGGCAATCATTCCAATATGTGATTATATCCACATTGTACAAAATTCCTGTTCAACTATCACAGTGACAACATTGGGGGGGTATAGGTTTGCTTGGGTATACTTGTCATCAGACAATGTTGTCTGACATACAGTAATTACAGGATACATATTACTTGATTCATACACATGATAGTTATAGACTATAGATTTTATAAAAAGATATATAAAGTCTAGAAAATCATCACTGATGAAGTCATTGTTTGTTAATTACATTAGACCCAAACTTGAGTATGGAGTAACAATATGGAAACCTTATAAGAAAACAAGCACAAGTAAACTGGAAAGAGTACAACAGAAATATACCAAGGGCATCTATGGATTTGAAAATTTAAGTTATTATGAAAGACTACAGTGTCTCTTATAGATATTTAAAAGGAGATCTTATTTAGGTATATAGGGCATTTAGAGACTTCTGGAAATGTGTGGGGTTATCAAAAAGTAGTAGAGAATCCCCAGACAACCTATGTAGAAGATTCTATAGGAATGAGAAATGTAATAACTGGTTTTCTGAGAGAGCAGCTGATGTATGAAACATAATAACAAACTCAATTAAAGCAAGCAATAGTATAGTTTAAATATTTTAATAACAGCCCAAACACTTATTATGGGAACAATTGTTTAGGCATATCAGCAGGCTAAAAGGGCATTAAAGGCCATGCTTGAAATATTTGCATGCATGTATGTATGTATGATGTAGTGCTTTCACATAACCCTACATATGACAATTGGCGATGCACTTATACCATGGTACATTGATTTATCCTAGTGTAGTGGTGTTTTTCTCAGTGCTTACGCAAGTGTTCCAAATCAGGACTGAGTGACTGTATGCATGCACGTCCTTAACTGTTCTACAGGAAAGACATCCCCCAAATTATACTTTGTACATACAGAGTGGCAGAGGCCTCCCCAGTCTATTTTAACAGATAGAAATTATGGGTAAATAAAGTACAATTGATTGAATGACTTTAAACAGGTGAAGTTCAACAGTAGTGATAACTGTTCCAATATGGCACATGTGATTAAAAGTCATATTATTATTTAGAGGAATTGTACAGCTTGATGGTCAATTCTAGCATAGAGATTAATTTTGGGTGAACATACTGATGTCACAACAACCATTACATCACATCATTCTTATCGCTTGATTTGTTGCACAAACACACGTGAAACAGCTTTGGATTTCATGGTGGTAGTCATTAGTTCTGCAAACGTCATGGTGAGAGTGTTACTGTGGCACATTCATTGAGTACTGTGATGTACACCAGTTCTTCAGTGGTATGTGAACAAGCATACAGAGAAATTTTCCTTGACCACTGAGCATTGATATAGGACTGATCACAACTGGGTGCACATGAGCATACTTACTTAATTGCCATCAGTCTGACATGCTGATATGCATAGCTCTCAACCTCTTAGCACAAAAAATCTGAACAAAAAACAATAATAAAGGGGGGGGCTGTGACGCCCCTGCACTGGCCCAGTAATCAAGGAGCCTCAATCCTCGCCACTGGCAACAGTGGAGGATGAACACACTGGGAGGATGACAAGTACACACACAGTAAAATGCAATTTCCCTTAAGAGCACACAGAGATCACAGTCAGTCTGTGGTGGGTTTCTCCTTCTTTCTCCAGATCCCCAATAAAACTCCCCACTTGCACAGCTATAGAGCTGAGATCGTAGCTGTGTGGCCAAGCTAAGACCTCCAGCACCCTCTCTGTCCAACCAATGCTTCATGCCCCTGCCTAAGTAGCTGACACACACACACTTTGAGAATTGATTTATATACAAACACACACCTGGGAAAGGCTGTCACTGTTTACTAGCTATGCCCTCTTATGCCCAGACTATAAGGTAGTTTTCACTGCCACCAGCCAACTCTTATCAGCTACTTTAAGGCCCTTAACAAAGAACATTCAGTCCTACTGTATAATGTTACTATTAATCCAAATGGTAGTCTGACCAAGAGTAAGGCTATTTAGGAGTGGCCTGTACAGTGTCACCATATAGATATACAAGTACTTTAAGAGCTTAAATATCTCTAAACAGACCAGCCACAATTGAAGTGTTTAAATATATTTAATAATAAATAATAAAAAACAAGAAAACCTTCAATGAATCATTGCAGTAACTTCAGAGTTCAAAATCATAGGAAATATTTAAAACAACATTGCAGAACAGTCTCAAATAAATAAAGAAATCATCTAAGCTATACTTTCAAGGCAAGTGCAGATGTGGGTGGATGTTTCCAGGTCAAAGACAAAATACAAAATGCTCCCTCTCTCTCAAAGAGTTCTTAAATTAATATCAAATATTACTGCTAGGTTAGCTTGGATGACATCACTTTTTGTCACCCGACTTTAGTTCCCAACCTAAACCCCCTTTGTCAGAAACTAACCAAATTTAGCATCTCTCTGTGAAAATAGATAGCCTTCAGATGTTTGCAACTGTTAGGAGACATAAAACAATAAAACACTTACAAAACCATGCAGAAGGCATCCTATTTGCTTACATCCTGTCTCCTTGCTACATTGAAACTAACTTTTATGACCCAATAATAAAACAATTTAATTTCAACTATTTTCTCTGAATTTTTTCAAGTTAACATCCTGTGTTCCAGTTTCAATTAAGCATATGCATCTAAACAGTCACAATAGTGCAGGTACATTCCTGTTCTATTCCAATAGGGCATGCTATGGTTACATTTTAGCTCAGTCCTTTCTGCATAAATCATATCAATATTCACAAATGACAGAATTATTTACAAAATTCCAGATAGCTGGGCTGGCAATACTTCCTTTTGTTACTTTTCTATATATATCATATTAATATTCACAAATGACATATAATTATATACAAAATTCCAGCTAGCTGGGCTGGCAGTATTTCCCTTTGTCACAGGGACAATGCCACGAACATAGGGACATATTTTAAATGTTAGAATGAAATGTTTTGTGTTACCATGTATTTTCTGAAGGATATGAAGTCTGAAATTCAAATGCATGTCATTATTTAGTGAATTCAGCAAAAAAAATCCAGAAAATTACAAATGTTTTGAGGAGCAGACCAAAAAATAGGCAAAATTCTGGACATTCTGCAAACATCTGGGCAGTTTAGAGGTATGCTGATATGACATTCATTATCAGGGATCCTTTCTTAGTTTACATGTTAATTTCATTTGTTTGTGACAATACCCATTGTCACAATTTCTGTGCAATTTGTTTTCAGTACACTTTTCCTGTCTGGTAACCCATCTTTTGTAGCTGCCCTTGCCATTTCCCCTATCCTGTTACTTATTTCTGTATTCATATGTTTGGTTTATGTGCACATTACACTAAGTGCTCTTTCTCTGCCTGGATCAGCTTGCATTATTTGCCCTACATAGCTTTTCATAGGTTCATAGGTGTGTACTAGGCTATTGGCCCTGGGGCCTTTACAAGCCTAGTCCATAGAAGTGTCCTGGCATTGTGCCACCGGTCATTAGTTCCCAGTGCCTCTATCAAGTAGAGCCATTGGAGTGATTCCTGGGATGAACTTTCTATTACCCATCCACTCATCAAGATTTCACTTGCAGAGGGCTAGTGAGGTGCTCTGCTTGACATGTATGGGAAGTCTGCTGTCTTTGTGAGGTTGTTTAAAAAGTTTACCCATAAGCAGGCTTGTTTATTTATTGTGTGTGCTCAGCTGATGCTGGCCATGAAAATGTGCTTGTATTTGTGCAAGCATGCTGAGCAGCATGCAAATGCAATTAGTGCTGCTCTTCTCCATGGTAACTTGCAAACACCATGTAGGCCTCGTGTGAAGCTACATGATTGTACATGAATCCCACAGTTTATCTTTTTATACCACTGGACTTAGCTGAAAAATACTATGTTTACAGCATGTCCTTAGTGAAAGCAGAATGAAAGGGTCAGAGAAAGTAATGCTGTTAGAGTAATTTCTCATGCACCTATATTCCCATAGTCAAGGGAGCTGGGGATGTGACAACAGGAAAGATCAATCTGAAAAACACTCATAGTTGTGTGGACCAGTAAAAATGATCAAGTACATAGGACAGGAAGATCCTGATGTTCTAGTTTGTGTTTAAAGTTATGTTAGCAACCCAAGTATGGATATTTTATTATCTCTAAAATTAAGAAGCTGGGCTGGATGCTGTGCTAGTAGTTTTACCAAACTACAGTCATCACTTCTTCAATAGTGGTAACACAGACTTGTGTACCATATAATGCCATACCCTCATCGCCTTCATGTTTTTAAGCTATGGAGAATATTCCATATTATCAAAGCATAAATCTTCCCAATGAATTGAACATATGTTGCTCACAGCAAAATGTTTTCATGAAGAACTGTAGTAGCTCAACATCTTGCTAATGCAGGCTTTAGTCACCTTTTACCACTTGGTGTTCAAGCTTACACAATTAGTACTCATGCTGAAGTACTCACTAGATTTCATTTATATCCTTTTATTCTGAAACCAAAGTTAGCCATTGATTCTGGAGCTATCTTTATCACATACATTGTATGTGATATCACAACAATACAACACAGAGTTTTATGAAATGAGTACTATATGCTCACTTTGGAATTACCCCTTTCACAGTTAGTCAGAGTCTACCAAAGCCACGTTTAATAGTTTTATATTGGAAAACATGCATCTATAGCAGCTATCTAAATATCTACTAATACTTCACTGAAAATATCAAAGGACCTAATTATTATGAATTGTTACAAAAGTGTATTCAAAAGCTACATAAACTGTTTATGTTCCTCAATGAATACTATGAGCACTAGTGTGTCTTTTTCAATAAAACTGCCTGACAGTCATTAGGAGAGCTGCCTTCCTAGTCTCAGCCGGGACTTTCAGTTTGTTACATTAAGATTACTGTCTGCAGTTAACAAGCAAACTATCATCTCTCAGCATTATCCCTTCAGAATAAAAAATCAAGCAGGCCATAAAACTGAAAAAATGGCATTTTGATTAGTGATCGGGTCAAGATTACTTCTGCTTTTGAAACTCTTTACCATAGAAAGCAAGAACCAAATTAAGCTGTAAATTAAGTGCACACAAAAGTCCTGGGAACATATACAAAGCAGAAACTTGCTATACCAGATAATTCTTTGAAAAATATTATCCTTGAGCAAGTCTTGTAGAATAAAACACAGCTTTATTACGAAAATGCAGTTAAACTGTAAATTATTATGTTTTAACTGCAATATTATTTATTTAACATATACACTTGTCACTGATTCATAGAAAATGGTTGACAAACTTAGTCCACTGATCTCTATAATACTATTATGTATAAGATGCCCTATATCATGAGTAAGTGTCCCAACTACTGATTATAGAATTGTGTTAAGTAGTAGAGTTCCTGAATGTTAAATAATTGGCCAGAATTTTCATCTATTTCTGTCTCCCTTGCAAATAATATTGTAAGCAATTTTCATGGATTACTGTGTGCATTAACTATGAGCAAATTGTCAAGTCTTGTTTCACGTGGCCCAGATCATGTCTGAAAATGATCTCTTGACCAGTTCTAGCCAATTAGAAAAGAGCAAGCAAACCAGGAGACAAATAAGTGAAATAAATCATCAGCATCTGCAGCATATTCTGTTACTTGAAGCAATGACCGTTGGTCATACCATCACTGTTATATGACATCAAATGCCACAACTGAGTTAATAGCTTTTTAAGTATTTAGAATTTATTTTACATGATCGTTGTTGCTTAATAGAACATATCAACATGTTTACTAGGAATATTACTATAAGACTGGGTCCACTGCATATACTTTAGTCACTGGAGTTTGCGGTACACAGCTTCTACCACAGCACCTCATAAATGACAGTTTTAGCACACACATTCTTGTAATCCAGGCACCTAAACATGCCACTATATAAACAACTCTGACAGAACAAAACATTTTTTGCATCATTTAGCAAGCCTCTTGTAGACCCTGCTTGGTGGGGGGGGGTTGCACTAACTCTTTTACTTTATTATTCTCTGAGGTTTCTGCATTTCAATGAGAAAATGATTGCTGACAGGTAATGCAACACTTATGTCAGTATTTCTCTGAGGTTCACCAATCTCAGTTCATCTACAGTCTATAACCTATAAAAACAATGCTTTCACTCCAGTGTGAATTGGCTCAACCAAAGAATTGATGGAAAGCTTGCAAGACTAGGTATTCACTTTAGATATAAACACTGTCCATCAGGCAAATTTCTGTTAAGTATTAATCACTTCAAGCTTGCTGAATGTGGCTCAATCTGTATTTCAGTATTAAATATGATTCGGAATATTCTCAGCAAAAGCTGTTACTTCATATACCCCAGGATTCAATAAAGGGATTTTTCCATGCCAGAATAGTGCAGCAGCTTCTGCACGGAATATGGCCACCAAGTGATTCAGTAAACAAGGCTGGGGGATGTGCACAAGCCTGCTAACACTATTCTGACATGGACAAAGCTGAATAATGCTAATTACCTCATTTTCTGGTGAAAAACATGCAAATGAGGTGAATTAGAGATTTGGTAAGCAGGCAGGCATCTGTGCCAGAACAGTGTCCATTGCAGAAATGTATTCGTTTACTGACCATGTACATTTCTGCAAATATCAAAACAGGGGCATGACAGCCCAAATTAAGGCATGTATTATAATCATTAGGCATGCCAATGGCCAAAAATATGGCCATCAGCATGAAAAAGAGTTGCAAAATTATAAAAATCAAAGTTTTTTTTGGTTGATTTCAGCCATTTAAGCTTAGCGCAGTGGCGCGCAAATGAGATCATGCCAAAGAAAATGTGAAAAGACAATTTTAAGTGAAATTTGCATTTTGCCATTATAGTGGGTAGCATGCAGAATCAAAACAATAACAGGTAACACTGGTTGCTAAGGGGAAAGGCTCTGGTATTAGTGGTGTAACAAGGGACTAAAGCAGAGGGGTATGTAAATTAGCAAAATTTACTGAATCACAAAATGGGAGACCATTGACTGGCTGCACCTAACCATGTAGGAGATATAAGGCAGTGGTGTACGCAGAAGAAGCAGCTGACATGAAAAGGGGGTATGTCATGCTTGGTGTAAGCACATTGGAACTCCAATGCTTCCATTTGAGCTTAGCTATGCACAGCTAAGCAAGGGAATATGCCTGAGGCTGTATTTACTTATTCCATGAAATGAGGAAAGTGTTCGTGTCCAGGGGAGGGCCATTTCTGCCTAAAACTGTTTACTTCAGCTTAACAGATTTGCACAGTGCACATCAGGTATTAAAGAAAACAAAAAAAAATCTGGAAATAGCAGAACTGTTTACATTTGGGCAGTGGGTTTGCGCGATGTGCAGTGGGGTTTAAAAAGGGGTGGAAATGGGAAGGGAAAAAATGGGAAAAACAGAATAAAAGCAATCAAGTATAAATAATATAGCTGGCATGTGGAATGTATTCTAGTCAGCCAATCATACAGGCAGTATCTGCAGCACAACAGTATAAAATGTGCAAACACCTTTCAGTCTGTTTTTTTCCCCACAAACTCTGCACCATTGGTGTACACACTCAAGGGAATTTTAACCAACAAAATGTTAAGGGCTGCTGTCACTTTGATACATCATTATGTGTTACAGGCTGAAGGTGTTGAGGAGGATAATGCTGACAACCACCCCAGACTGAGGAGGAGAAGAGTATTCAGACCCAGGATAACCTACCAGGGGCTACATGATCTGGAGATAGTAGAGTGCTACAGGGTGGACAGGGACATACTTCAGCAACATGTTGAGCTGTGCCACCCTCACCTCAGACCCTGAACCAACAGAGGAGAGCCCATCCCAGTGGATACCAAGGTATGTGTAGCCTTAAGAATACTAGCTACAGGTACTTTCTAAAGACTTACCAGGTACATCATGGGGGTCTCACAGGTATCTGCATCCAGGGTACTCCACCATTTCCTGGATGCCATGCTACCACATGCTGGTGAGCACATTTACTTCCCCAGCACCAGTGAGGGGAGGACCAGCAATATGCACCTCTTCCACCAAGTAGCAGAATACCCAGAGGTACTGGGTGCTATAGACTGCACGCATATCCACATCAAAGAACCACTCAGTGAACAGGGTAGGGTCTATGTAAACCACCAGGTATTTCACTCCATCAACTGCCAGGTCAAGTGCAATGCCCAGGGTATTATCATTAATGTGTGTGCTGGCAGCCCTGAAAGCTATCATGACTCCCACATCTGGTATTCCTCACAGCTTTATCAGGGATTTGCCGGAGGGACATCCTGTATGGCCATCTGGTGGGGGATGCTGGCTATGTACTGGAGCTGTGGATGATGACACCCATCAGAAATGCACACACACCAACTCAAGAATGCAATAATGAGGCACACACACACACACACACACACACACACACACACACACACACACACACACACACACACAAACCAGGATCATTATAGAGCATGTGTTTGAGATGGTCAAGTTATGATTCTGCTGCCTTGACATATCTGGTGGAGCCCTGCAGTACTCTCCAGCCACATGTGCACAAATGTTCATTGTATGTGCCATGCTGCACAATACAATCCTGTGGAAACAGCTCTATCAGGAAAAGCATGGGGAAGGGCCACACAGCCCCCCACCATTGCCAAGGTCCCCGCATGCACAGAGGGAGTGGGAGGAGGAACCCCCTATGTCAGCTCCTGTAGGCATACAGAGGCATGCCCAGTATACTCTGGTCTTGGCAAAGAGACAACGCATAGCACACACATTGACATTGTAGAGACCTGGGACTAACACCTCTCTCAGACTTGTATACACAGTAAAATGGATGCCACACACATCACACTACCTGTACCTTACCATGTATAGGCAGTGTACTATGTGCATCTGACATAGGCAGCCCTCAAGTGACGTCCTCACAACTGCTGCAGGCACAAGGTAAGTCAGTCTTCTTAACACTAAATGAATGGATTAGTATGTTCTGGTAGCATATCTATGGTATTGCTGCATGCATGCAAGGGAATGGGGTGGCCTACTGGGAGAGCAGCAGGCAACTGACAGCTATGTGGGACACCAGGAAATGTTTGCCCAATACTGTCTTCCCCACACTATGCAGTAGTACCAAAGGTGACAAATCTCACTGCAGTATATGTGAGGGGCCAACTAACTGGGGGCTCATAGGGCACAGGAATGGATGTCAGTGTGGGGGTCCCATACACACCCCTCAGCCTCACACAGCAAGTCAGCTGTAGAAAACTATAAATAAATGTCTGGCAAAGGCCTACAAATGGTGACAATAATGAAATGCCCACCTACAGACTTACACACTGATAGCACAGCAGGTCTTGCAGTTGCAGTAAGGCTCTGAAGGGTAAGAAGGCTGAAACTCAACTGTATGCCATTACAATCTGACCTGTGGTCTTTAGTGATATATGCCTCTACTCTCCAAGACAGGGCACAATACTATGCTAAATGGAAACAAAATGCAAAGCAAATATCAGCATAGTTTATGAAAACATGTACAGTTGACAGGTGTGCCCCCCCACACCCACATTCTCATAGAAATGCAGTAACATGTATGTTTGCAGGGAAATAGCAGCAGAGCACACATTGCCAGGGCTGTCCCAATCAACATGATAACTTGTTGCATTTCCACAATATGCAGGGGTCAATGTGTGGTTAATACTGTCAGCATGGGGCCAGCACTTACTCACTCCTGGCTGTTGTATCATAGTGGCCTAGGTACAGTACTGCCTTTGACAGGGCAGTGTTCCAAGAACTGCAGTGCCAATTGTTCTGCATGTCAGCCACACCTACAGTAGGAGTTGTACACACTGTCCAGATGTCAATATCTGTTAATGCAGGAAAGCTGTACAGGTCATGGACAGGGGGCCACACATATTGGACAGTACACAGCTTGGAATAACCTACACAGTGCCTACCATACCTCCAAACTATACAGACGTATTACAGAATGTCCAGAGGTTTGCATCATAATTGTGGTCTGTATAACATGAAATAGTGGTTGTCTGACAATTCACTGGCAAATTACATAAGACTAAGGTCAGAAAATAATGACAGATTGTACTGTCAGACTTCATACCCTATAAAAACATGCATGCTAATGCAAAACCTGTTACTAAATCGCTTTTCTAGGTTTGTAAGGCCAATACATAAAATGGTTCCTATATATAGGCCTCTGTCCCCCAATTACTTATGGCTTTGTCCAGATGTCTGGGTCTCAGAAGTTGAGAGGTATGGTGCCTAGTAGGACAGCAGGTACCTGAAGGTCAGTGTACTGCCAGTGTACAAAAAGCTGTCACCTTTCTGTGTCAACACTGACAACATGTCATTGGCCAACAGCCATACCCCTGGAATGACACAAGTTGTCACAGAAGGAGCACAAGTATGCCTTGTATATCTGTTCTGCTTGTCCTAACATTGCATTTGCCTGCCAAATATTTGCAAAACAAGAAAGGGTCATGTCAAAACAGCAATGGCAGACAGTGGGTAAGCAGATGACAAACCCATAAGAGCAAACAAACAATTATTAAACCGGTCTCCCAAATGTCTATGTTTGGCAGAACATTATTAACACCCTGTCCCCATGTGTGGACCTTTGTCTGACTGTCATATTTGGGCCTGTCCAGATGTCAGTCTGTGATGGTATGACAGCTAGTCCCACATGTAGCCTCATAATAACATATCACAACACAAACACAACAATTGGAATGGTGCAATGATGGCCAACCTGCTAAACAGGTACACTCAGAGATGTGAATTCCACAACCCTGTGTGTGATGTAACGACATGTACCCTGCCCACATCAGAATTACAAATACATAACCCAGAGACTGCCCATGCTATGGAATAGACTCCCCATACACATCAAGCCGAGCACCTCACTGGCCCTGTTCAAGAGAAATCTTGATGAGTGGATGGGAAATAGAAAATTCACCCCAGGGATCACTCCAGTGGCTTTACTCAACAGAGGCATTAGGAACTAAGTTTGGATGGCATGATGCAAGGTTAATCCGATGGGTTAGGCTTGTAAAGACCCCGGGGCCATTAGCCTAGTACACACCTATGAACCTATAACAGCAGCCAATGTGGCCAAAGCCTGTGACTGGACTACAGAAGGACAAAGAGACACACATAAGGGGAAGGGGAACCACTGGCCAGACAAATGGAGAATGTGCACACCAGAACAGATGGTGCAGTAACATAGGCGATATTCAGTGTAAGGAGTCAGTTAACATCATGTGCAAATTCACAACACAAACCCATGTAAGTGGAGGTCCGCAACAAAAGAAAACCCAAACAATGGACACCTCAGAGGCAAACATCACATGAGAATGCCACAAACCTACACACCACAGGCCATGTAGACTCCACACACCAGGGTCTTGCAAACACTAAGGGCTTACCACAAACCCCAAACACCCACCCTACACAGACAGGCTAACAGCACTGTCCCTCTACCCCTTTCCATACAGACTGTGCTGAGGTGACCCCTATCTGGCATGCAAAGCAATCCAGACCCTGCCTTGATGGGACTGTCACACATCTGGAACTCAGTTCCCACTTCATCAACCCGTAGGTGCAGCATCAACCTTGGCTGTGATATCAGTATGGCTTGCTGGTGTGACAGATATGTATACCACACACTTCCCCATCTGTGGAATACACTCTCTGTCAACAGCATGCCAATTGCCTCAATCCACCTAGTGATGTGCTCCCTGTATAAGTGCATGGGAAACTCAAAATGCAGTCCTGTGATCCCACCTGTGTCCCTGCTGGACAGGGGTTCTGTATGCTGACATGTAACATGAGCTACACTCTTGTCTGCATGGGTTATAAGGGCTTCAGGGCTAATATCCTACTAACGTCATAGCAAACTATCAACCTATACACAACCGTCTGTCAGTGATTCATCACATTACTCTGTACTGCTCTTCCACTGACATACCAGGAAGTCACAGTGCTATGTGGAATATACTGCACTATAATGGACATTTCTGCATAGTAGAATGCACTCTGTACCCACACCCATACCCCCAACCTCTGACAGCAAGACATCTGGACAAGGTCATAAATAAAAGTGGGACAAAGGCACAATGATAGGCACATGTTGTAAATATTGCCCGTACATACTGAGAAAGTTAGTAGAATAAGAGATTTTGCATTAGCAGGAATTGTCTGAAGGTTATGAAGTCTGAAAGACTAATGTCTGTAATTATTACGTGACGTCAGTCTTCAATTATATGCAACTAACTTGCCATAGAAACACAAGTTTATGTAGACTGGATGGAACTTCTAGACAAACACCTGGACAATCTGCCAAAAAATGTACAGTTGAGAGGTATGGCCACACCAGGATATGACTTTTCAGGTAAGAAGAATACCACACAAGCAGGAGATCCCCAGCCAGTATATCACCAAGTTGCTGGACTGTTTATACAGCTTCATCAGTCAACTGGCTGTAGCCACACCTCTCAACTGGCTTTTTTGGGCAAGAATGTATATAGTTGGGCTCATAACACCGGTCTGTGCATCACACATCTTGTATTTCCTTGGTAAAGCACTGTGATGATCTGAGGATGTCTGTCACTAGGTAATGGCACAATACATTGCAGTGTCAGACTTCAGATATGTCAGAAAATGTCTGCTAAAACAAACCCAGTACCTCTAGGAAAGTCCTGTTTACTTTTGAGAGGTATGGCTGTAGCACACAAAACCCTGGACCAGAGTACAACTATTTCTAGAATGGAGTCCCACTCTCACTAGAGAATCACAGACCATGTTTGAACCCACATCTGACTATATAACTGTATTGTGCATATATGTCTTTGTATACCAACAGCTATGTGCACATTAACTGTCCCTATACATACCCATCAGACAGGATTACCCTCAGCTATCTATAGGTGGCCCATATGTGATATATCTGCATCTGTTGTGCGTGATACACAGACATATATATGGGCAACAGGTAATATGTCAAGCATACACACCCATAGATGTGAGGAAGAGAGAGACAGACAGTGATAGAGAGAGAGAGGGGGGGGTACACAGAGAGTGAGTCATACACATGGATACCCAGAATGGCATAGAGTGATATCCTGCTATGGACAGTGGCATACCGGTCATAACCAGTTGCACATGCCAGCAAGAAGGCAAGCTCCATTGATTGTGTAATAGTACTGAGGTAGGGGTTATAATATCACATCACCTGTGTGTGCGTGTGTGTGTGTGTGTGTGTGTGTGTGTGTGTGTGTGTGTGTGTGTGTGTGTGTGTGTGTGTGTGTGTACACCTATAGGTTTAAGAATTAGGAGGCTGTTCCCACTCAGTACATTTCCCATTGCCCTACTTCACAAGATCTGCTGCTGTCATTCACATTAGAAGTACCATTGGACACCTGTCAGCCCTGTAACCTCTGTAGCACATGCAAAAACTGTGTAACACTATAGTACAAATAACTAGATAGGTAGGGGTTCTAATTTCAGTCCTGGCAAATGTGAGAGTGAGTGTGTGTGTGTGTGTGTGTGTGTGTGTGTGTGTGTGTGTGTGTGTGTGTGTGTGTGTGTGTGTGTGTGTGTGTGTGTGTGTGTGTGTGTGTGTGTGTGTGAGTATCATATCCTCTGGGGGTGTGGATTATACCACTTTGAGGCATGTACCACCCAGTACACATCCCATTGACCTACTTTACAAGGCCTGCTGATGTCATTCACCTTAGATGTACCTGTATACACTTGTCAGCCCTCTGACCTCTGTGGCATGTGCAATAACAGCATAATACTATAGTGGAAATAATTAAGTAGGCGGTCTAATCTCAATACTGACAACTATAGTAGTGTGTGTGAAGCATATCCTCTGTGGCTGTTGTTTGTGCAGGTTATACCATTTTATGGCCTGCTGACTCCCTACCCAAACTGGAAGCAAAGATCTCTTCACAGCAAACTGGAAGCAAAGCTCTCTTCACCCAAGAATGGACTAGACAGTCAAGAGGAGAAGGTAAACACTTGCACCACATCACACTTATCACATAGGCCCTCAAAATCTACACCACCAAAACAGACACATAGAAACACAAAACTCACACCTACATTCACAGAGGTTCTGAATAAAAAATCTGCTCAAGCAACAGAGACCTCCAAAGCAGAAATGCAAGCAACCTCCATCCTCAACACAACCCAAATGACACATAGCCACTCAACCACAGCCCATAAGGCATAACAATTTACTCAACACTCTAGTCATAGGTGACTCTATAGTCAGGCACACTGATGTTCCACTCACCAGGCTAAACAAGGAGAAAGTTACTGTCAGCTGCCTGTTGAGGTGCCAGGATCCGCCACATAATGCACGCACTCAGTTCACTCCACAACAAGTACAAATATGACTTTGTCATTGTCCATGTTGGTGTGAATGACCTGAGATGTATCTCCCTGGACTACATGAAAAAAGACATGGAGGAGCATCCTGCCATCACCCAGAATGATACCACAGTACAAGGACAAAATTATTGACTTCAACAATTGGCTTAGCTTCTGTTGTCATTCTAAGGGGATCCAGTATCTGTCTGCCTGGGATGACATGATCAACAGAACACGATGCTCTGCCAGAGATGGCCTGCACCTGTTGCCCTTGGGATTCCAGACACTGGCTAAGGGTCTTGCCACCCCTATAGTGCCTTTTTAGGCAAGGTTCAAATGACAAATTTACCACCATAACAGGTATAAGCAAGCAAAATCTGAGGGTAATGCTACTCAATGCTAGAAGTCTAAACCTCAAAATGCATTCACTCGAGGCACTCCTTAAAATGGAGAACATCAACATCTGTGCAGTGACAGAGACCTGGTTCAAGGCTCCAGAGAGCACCCCTGCATTACCAGGCTATAATTCATACCACACCTTTCAGCCACCTAACCTGGACCAAAAGACTAAAGGCGGAGGCATGTCCATATTCATTAAGGATTTCCATACCTCCAGGCTAGTTGCTCAGCATAATATATCCGAGATTATCCAAGTGCAACTAACTCTGGGCAAGACCGCAATCCAAACTGTAACTTGCTACAGATCCCCACCATGCCCCAGGATTCCCACTCCTCATTTCTTGATACATTGGAAAATATTAGGGTACAACCCAACTCCTTCCTAATGGGCGATTTCAACTACCCCACCATTAACCGGGAAAACTACTCATGTACCAACCCTTCTGTTCAACGTTTTCTGTAATTCATAAATTCCAACACCTTGGATCAACTTAACCACACCCCCACCAGGGGCAGCAATATCCTAGACCTAGTCATTACCAACATGGGCGACCGGTGTTCCACACCAGAGGTCAATTCCTTGTTGGTCAGATCTGACCACAAGCTAATCACCCTAGACATCCACATCCCACCCCCCCATTAGGGAAACCACCGTAACAAACGTCTCCAAAGCCAACTTCACGCTTCATAAAACAGAAGTGGCAAACTTCACGGCACCCATGCAGACAGACAATAGAGGTATAACTGCTGAATCCTACACAAATGCACTTTATAAGCACTTACACGAGTGTATGGATATTGCTATCCCTAACAGAACGAAGATGCTATCCTCCAAAAAAAGGAAGCCAATCTGGTGGCCATAAACAAACTCTACAACAGAAGAAAGAAACTGTTGCAAAAAAGGGCAAAATCACATGATTGGAGGAACTCTCTGGTCATCCTCAGTAAGAAGCTGAGATCCCTCATAAAATTCTCCAAAGCTAGTTAAGATAACAAAATCTCCACTGATTCTAAAGACAACCACAAAGCATTCTATAGCTATGTCAAGAATCTCAATGGCAACACTCAGATCTGCTCTGAGTTACAGCACAATGGCACTAAATATACAGAACCAACTGATATTGATAACATCCTGGCAGATAGGTTCAGTACTAACTTTACCCCTATCTCACCCCCTAAAGGGTCCATCTCTATACCGGAAGCATGCAAAGTTCCTGTAGTCATGGCTGTACAGGCAAAAAACACATTCTCCAAAGCCAAGAACACAGCATGGTATTGTCAAAGGGAGATCAGGCCTGTTAAAACTGATGGACTTCTCTGAAGTGGTCAACAAACACAAGGAGGAGGGGAAGATAGTGAACAATGCCTATATATATATATGTGTGTGTGTGTGTATATATCTATGTATAAATATATATACATATATATATATATGTATGTGTGTGTGTGTGTGTGTGTGTGTGTGTGTGTGTATATATATTTATATTTATATATATATATATATATATATATATATATATATATATATATATATATATATATATATATATATATATATATATATATATATATATATATATGGGTCCCCTTCAGTAGATCAAACCTTTAAAAATTGGAATCTTATATGGCCGAGATCATATGATCAAACTTTTAAAAGTTCAAATGGACTAAATGGAGAGCCATGTACAGTGCGGAATGGGAAGATTTCCCTTTTCTGCAATGTAGTGCGATCTCAGAGTTGGTATATTTAAGTAGCGGGGGGTGTGGGGGTGCATGAGGGCTTGTCCCTCTGCTACACAGGTTTAGTTTTGCTTTTTTTTTTGTTTCTGCTTCAGTTTTCGAACTCTTAAATGTTTGATGTTTTGGTCTCGGCCATATCATCTTTGAACATTTAAAAGTTTGATTGACTGAAGTAGATCCATATATGTGGGTTCAAGACTTGGTAGTGATGACTTTTTTTTCACTCGTTAAATGACCATAATGCATGCTATGTTTGTTAAAGCATTTACAATTTTCATAATTCAGAGGGTGTAGTGATATGTTGCTGTGATTGTAGGACACAGCACCCTGGGTTTGAGACTTGACAGCGCTGATTATTTTATTGCTAGGCAGAACAAGGGCTGATGGAGACAAAGTGATTAAGGCACTTTTAAGCAGTTGTAAGCAGGTTTGCACAGTTTTGCCTGAAGCTAAGCGATGCTAGCAGACAGGTAAGTTCTCTTAGCTTCACTTGGGAGTGCTTACTCCCGCTTACACCCGTGCTAATTTTAATTAAAGAAAAGAAAAAGAGTGATAGGAAAGTGGTGAAATTGGGGCAAGCAGGGACTAAAACATTAGGAAAACCAAATTGGGATGTACAGTACGGGTGTATGAAAGGACCATAGCTCTAAATTTCTTCTGCAGCAACAGCTATGAATAATGTGCAAAGTTTGGAATTTAGAGCTTCACACCCCACAGGGAGGGGTGTTGGTGACAGACATTTGTTGAATAATTTGTCTGTAGAGTGATTAATTTCACTGTACATGGAGGCAAAATGTAACGCTATGTATGGGGCAATGATTTTTTTTTTGTGGGACAGATGCCCCTTTTTTTTAGGTGAGAGTGGGATGTTGGGGAAGGGCTGTAGGTATGTTTGGGGAGGTAGGTTGGGTAGGATAGGTAACCTTTGCAGACATACAAGACACACAATACAGCAGACAGGGGGTATATGACACATGAGGGGAGTAAACACCTTGGACTGGGAGGGTGGTTGGGAATCAGAGGCCCATAAGCCCCCAAATGCATACAGTGGGACTTAGGTCCCCACCCATGGGCAGTCACCACTGCACCTTTACAGCCCTAAAGGTGGCTGTACTGGGGGCAGGATAAAAGGGGAGCCTGCCCCTTGAGGTGCTCCAGGTGGCCCTCCATCTGGCACAGCTGCCCACCCAACTCAGAATGGATGACGTTGCACACCATACCCCAGAACATTCTGTGGGTGATGGGCTCCTCTCCTCTCCCGCTCCCAGTGGGGATGGGTTGTGTCCCCTGAGGCAGTTCCACCCAAAGGTTGTGCAGGACGAGCAGAGGAGGATGTTCTGGGTTGGGTCCCAGATGTGTTAGGGCCCGGTGCCATGCCAGATGGGGCAGGACAAGTGGATCCACTGGGATCTGCCTTCCCAAACCTGTTATGGTGTTGTGGTTTTCCCAGATATATTGGTCAGTCATCAAAAACACATTTCAAAATTAGTTATAACAGCATGCATGGTTGTTCCCATTAACCTAAACCAACAGATTTGAAACAGATGCATAGCAAACAGAACACATGCATAAATGGAACAACTGTAAGCATTTTAACATCATGCAAGTTAATTGATGGCAAAAGGCCACCAGTAATGGTATTTGAACAAGGTAAGCTAATATGCAACCAATGAAATATATGAACAATAATAGAACACATGTCCCAACAACAGGTTTTGAGAACAACATACCTGTCGTATGTGAATAATAATTATTGATGCAGATGGCAGGTGGGGGGAGAGAAAAAAGTCCATTAACACCTATGGCCCATAGCTTCTGTGGCACATGCATACCTGTTAGACTGTCAATCTATAATGGTATGGGGCAGACTGACTGAACTGTGGCTACTTTACTGGAGGGGGCTTTTACATGTCAGGGTTACATACTTGACAAAGAAGGGGTACCCTGCAATGATGTTGTGTGATTCTGCTACTAGCATAGTTCACCTGGATTCCTATCTGTGTCCAAGGTGATTGGCAGCAGTGACCACTAGCCATGACAGTGTGACATGTGAGAGACATGCACCGGGAAGAGTGCATGATGTATGTATCTATCCTGCTGTCATTTGCAGGCATGGGGTTGGACAGTGGGACAGATGTACACAGTGTATTGTTATACCCATCAAACATCTACTACAAACATTTCATTACCTGTAAGACCTGTGGAGAAAATATCTGTTACCACTATTTGACTGTTTCTACAGATATTCAAGATTTTTTGAGTGTGAATATGCATATATCTCAGTACCACTCCCTGGATTCAAACCGTGTGGGTATGCAAAAATGAACTAGAAGGCTGTTTCTCATCACACTGAGGTATTAGAAAACTGCTTTTTCTTGTTTGACTGTTTTCTGCCTAATAAATACTCTGTGGGTTAGACAGTCTGACCTTGTAATCCTGAGATTCATGCATGACAGATAGTTAGTGTACTGTGTAGTACTCCTTTGAAATTATACGATCTGGAAAGGAAAGGTTAACACAAAGCACTGTAGCAGGGGACACACTATAATACATTTGACATTAGTATTCAGAGTTCGGATCTTAGTGCATAACATATGTCATATTTCATGTATAACTAGATTTGCAGCTCCACAATCTACTGTTTTGCATACTAGTTGATTCTCAGAACAACCTCTGTTAATTCATGCTGTCAAAGCCATATTTTCTGTGCAGAACCTGTACACATTCTATTTCTGGAACAACATACCAGAATAAACACAGCTGTTGGTGGTTTAGGTTTTTATTGTACTTATATGACACAGTGCTCTACTGCTGCATATGCTGTAGATGACAATTAGTCTGGCAAACTCTTCTTTAATCTTTAGACACAGAACACAGTAAACAATTTACTCCTTCTTATTTATTTCACTATATACTGCAAGGTAGATCTGCACTCACCAGCCTGTCAGTGCAGCCTTGTCAGTCTGTCCGCATGGGCTTCAGCATTGCTAGCCCTCTCTAGTGCAGCTGTACGGGCAGAAAACAAACATTATTCATACCTGTCTATCACATACTCAGGCTAGAATTTGGTACAGCTATATCTGGGATACTTACAAACTGCTGGAGCATGGTTGTCCCGAGCGTCTTGGATCCACTGGGCCAAGAGCACCCCCTTCCTCTACTTTAAGTCATGCTCACCAGTCCAGACAATGCCAGTGGCACTGGTAAGATCTCATGCCAGATGGCCCCAGGCCTCTGCTTTATACTGTGAGCCCTGGTACTGGCCCTGTAGCAGTCTGTTGTAATGGTTTGCTACAAGGAGCCCAGCCATGACTCTGAACTCTAAAATGCCCCAGCGCTGCACCTGAAAGTGTGAGCCCTCACCAACGCCTGACATAGTTCCTACTCAGAGCAAGCTACAACAGATTCTGGCTGTATTCCCATCTGTGCCATTTAAATAAGGCTATATTCCCACCCTTTGCTATCATTGGACCATTTTGAAAATGCTGAGCTCAGCTAAGTAGTGAGTAAACCCGCTAAGCTGATTTGAGCAGTGCTTAAAGGGGTAGTTGCTGAGCACTGTTTAACAGAGCACAAATCCGCTTAGCTGAGGTGACTGCTGCTTAGCATTTACATCTAAGCAATGCTTAAACCAGTTAGACATAGCTGAGTACTGCTAACCATTGCTCACTTTTCATTTTTAGGTAATATCAGAATAATGACTTAATCATTACTGACATATTAGTAAGTGTATATGATTTACTTTAGATTATATCCCTCAATGTGCTTTCATTACATTACCATGGGGTGTGACTATACTGTATGGGACAGTTGTGTATACATGGGTGATTTCACATGTTATATGCACTCACACTTCCACTTTAGACCAGGTACACTACCCTGGTTGACAAATATCAATTACTATATAATTTAAAATAAAAATAATAATTTTAACACTGCTTTCCCATGTAAAAATAAAGTGCCTATCTTGGTACAAAAACCGTGAATGCCTGCATGCAAAGCTGGGACTCTAACCACTATGTTATCTTGGCATGAGGATTTTAGCTGTATATTTTTATTTATTTCCTATGGGATGTATAAGCAATGCTGAGCAGAGGGCCATAATTTGCAAACCCGCTTAGCTACACTTAAACATACCTTAGAATGGAAAAGAAAAATTAATAAACCCACTTTATTTACATGTATCTGTACTGTCAGTTACAGTAAGGAAAACTGTAAGGGGACACACAGGGACAGATTTTAAATATTCCTCTTACAAACTTAGAATGTGTGACTGTGGTTTTCTGGAAAATCATTGGCAGATCACTCAAGGTTTAAGTCAGAACATAATGACAGAAATTTGGGTTTCAGACTTCATACCCTTCAGGAAATCTGTGCTAATGCAAAACCTGTTATTCTATCAACTTTCGAAGTTTGTAAGAGCAATATTTAAAATGTGTCCCTATTTTTGGGCCTTTGTCCCCCCATTATTTATGGCTTTGTACAGATTTCTTGCTCTAGGAGTTTGAGAAGTATGTGAGGCAGGCATCTGGGCATTCTGCAGAAAACCTGTACAATTGAGGGGTATGGCCATACAGCTCTTTCGTAATGCAGGGTGTGCATGGCAATACCTGTCACACACACCCTGAATTGTTTCCTATTGGGATATCTGCTTTCAGTGTCCGCGGACATTGAAAGGACTTGCAAAGTGCTGTACAGCACTTTGACAATGCAGGGGGTGTTTGACAGTATCTCTCACACACCCAGCATTGCTTCCTATCCAGACTTCCTGCTTTCAGTGTCCATGGACACTGAAAGCACTTGCAAAGTGCCATACGGCACTTTGCAGGGTGTGTGTGACAGAACCTGTCACACACACCCTGCATTACTTTCTTGATCCCCTATCTATTTCAGTGCCCGCTGAGACTGCTTTACTATTTTATTTGATTTCAGTGTCCGCGGACACTGAAATGCTTTTAAAAAGCACTGTATGACACTTTCTGAGTGTAGGGGGCATGTTAGATGTGCGTGCATTACTTAAACATACCCCTTGCTCTCAGTAGTGTTCGTGCCCATTTAGCCTTAGCAGTAGCACACCTTCATGAATATGCAAGGCGCACTGCTGTTAAAGTTAAGGGTAAATGGACGCAGTTCTCACCATGTAGGAATAGCACTGTTCCTGCATGGACTTTATTGAATCCCGGGGGTAGTTTTTTGGGACCACTAGGAAGTCTCACCACCTTTATTTATTCACTTGCATAATCCCCAATCAACTGCAACACTTAGATTCTAGAAAGGAGAAACAATTAATCTTTCATAGCATGCAAATATCATTCATACTATATCAATACTGTGCAGTCTCTGCTGTCCGGCCCTACCGATACTCCTGAAACACAGATATTAGTATATTTAACATTTCATCTATAGAGTCAGCCTTGTCCCAAAGCACTGTACCACAGAACCTAACAAAGTTCCTGTTTCTAAAATAACTGGTAAATGTGGACAGTCAGTCCAACTGCTTTCACATGATTACTAATAGTACTTCAAATTAATAACTGTGGATTAATGTCACAGCCAGCAATCACTGTCTCCCCCTTCAGATACTTCTGAAACATAGATATTAACATATTTAATATTTCATCTATAGAGTCAGCCATGTCCCAAAGTAATATACCACACAGTCTAACAAAGTTTCTGACTGTAAAATGACTCATAAATGTGGACAGTCTGTACAACTGCTTTCACAACTATTGACAGTACTTCAAATTATTCACTGTGGATTAATGTCACAGCCATCAATCATTTGTTTATAATCAGAATACATCAACAAAGCCTATAGTCAGTCTAGGAATTTCTTCTCATTAATTCAACCCAAGTCTGCCTTCTCATTTTTATAGCCTGCCCATCACAGTCCTCAATATCTATCCATCATTTGAATCTCTTTTTCTTGCACTGGCATCCTTTTCTTTCATTTCTCTTCATTTTCTATTTTATTTTTCTTCTTTACTCACTGTCTCTTCTGCCTTTTCAGTGCTGCTGACTTTGTAAAATAATTGTTTCATAAATGTTCTGCTATATGATATTTTTGCTTTAATTTTTGTCCAGTCATTGTACATATTTAGTACATTCACTTCTATGATTTTATATAACAATGTGGTATATTTGTAAGAAAATGCACTGATGACAAGTGAACAGAGATAAAGGCTTTGGTTAACAGATGAACAAATCAGTAGCAATATGAATGAAATATTCAGGCAACAAATAAATAGTCATGGCATGGAATATTATAAAGGGACTTAAAATGGAAAATAATGTCATAAATAACTAAGCAGGGGTCTGATATTAACTGCCTTGTTCATATACTGTTTCTGTGGTAATTGCAGCCAAGAGGAGGGAAATAGAAGTGCTTCGGTGGCATTAACAGGATTGTACCATATGTGCCTCTTATCCACTGACTTTTATGTCAGGAACAACATGTTTCTCCTTTAAGAGACATTTGATTATTACAAAGTGAGTGCCGTTAAACTAGAAATGCATTGCACATGGTTGTTCATCATAGAATAAAGCGCCTTTGAACCCAAATGTAGTTTTAGAAAGCCGTAACCTTAGGATATGTAACATAGTCTAAAGTGCATGCTTGGCATACTTCAAAGCAACCTTATTCAGGCTTTGGTTACGAGTACAACAGATTTCAACATTCTTTCAATGGAAGGTAAATACATTTTCTATAGATCCTTGAAGTGTTGAAAATGTTTTCCTTAAAGTAGCCAACTTTGGTTTGATATCTATGCCTCTAGGATAATTTATAGGCTTCTCTCTTTGAAGTAATTGAAATAAAGATTCCCATCTGTATTCTGTCTCTCCCCACTGGAATGTATTATATTCCTCATGTATTTTATTTGGATCGTTGAGCAGATGTGTGAGGCTGATGCTTACATGCTCACATACATACAAACATTAGCCGTCAGTGATTAGATTTCTTTCCTGAATGTGTTCATTTCCTTCTAAGAATCATGAAAAGATTTATTAAAAGTTTAATACATGAGTGCAAAGGCCAGAAACAAACATTATATGACAGCACATCAGTTCATTCAAAGCTCAGGCATTCAGCAGTGTTTACTGATTTTTTTTTTTTTTTGTAAAATCAGTGTTTCTGTAATAGTGCATGCCTCTTTCCACAGCTATGAAATGCTCAATAGCTGTGGCACAGTCCTGGTTTCTAAGGATATCTAACAAGAGGGAGTAAGAGTTGAGCAAGGTCCTAGACAACGAGGGGTTTAGCAAGCTATTGCAAGACTATACAAAAATATAGAATTTGGGATGTGGGCCTAAGCAAGGTAGAGGGGGTCATGGATGTTCAGGTGAAGGCAATGTTAGCCAGCAGTGATGCTGTTACTATGCTGTGATGATTTGGAAGGAGGGTAAGACTGCAAAGTTAAAAGTAATGGTGTGAGAATTTACATAGATTATATAGATGACTAATTTTCTTCATTCAGGCTAGCTATATCTAGGAGTGCAGATTCCCCCAGTGCACAAATGAATTGTCTAGCCCCAGATTTAAATTGTTCAAGGGAATTACTTAGCCATATGTATACGTGTAGCGAGGTTCTCCCATTCGATTCTCGGCTGGGCTTGGGAATGCCTTTTGTGTGGAGTCTGCATGTCCTCCCCGCGGTTGGGTAGTGTTTGAAAGACATGCGAGAGTAAATGGAAGTGCTTCATTGAAGGTTGGGCATCGAGCTTGCACCTCGGCGTTACGTAAAAATCTACTGCCAATCATTAGCGGACCGGAGTTCCGCTGTGGCAACCCCTTACTGGGAAAAGCCGAAAGACAAACAACAACAACATGTATACGTGTAGCTGATTCCATGATGCTACCACTGTCATAGTAACAAAACAGTCCCTCTTCTCAATTTGACTTACACACTGTGAAAAATGTAGCTCAATATACCTATTGTCATTCAAATTACAGAAATAAAAATTCTCAGTAAAGATGAGAAAACAGGGCAGTAATGCATCTATAACATAATCATATCTTTTCTCTATTTAACCCACACAAAATATTATTTATATTCAACATTCACAAAAAATAGTGTAGTTACTGTCCTTTATACTCACAATACTGTGAAATTATATTGCACCAGCCCTGACATATGACTATCCCTAACATATGACTATCCTTATGACTATATGAAAAAATACTGCATTATATTCAACTTATAATGGGATTAAAGACTTAAATGATGTATCTTAGCTCACAAACTTCTGTGTATCTAGCAATTTCAGTAGTCAATGTCTTCATCAATGTAATGCTATGCATATATCAGTGTAGGTGCATCATCTATATCAGTGAGTTTTTGTTACTTTATATGTTTATCATGGTAACTGTCTCAATCTAATAGCGTGTGTTTTCAGGACAGTGCACCACCCAAGTTAACAAACTCAAAAAAGAAAAAAAAAATACACTGTCTGCTCTTTGCCTGAGTGCAGTTTGTTCATCCATTAATAATATTTTCAAGCATGACAAAGGTGAACTTTCCAAGTATATTCATATTTGTCATATTGGAGCAATGTTGAATGAAATATGAATGTATGTGTCTAATCTGTATAACAAATCACTAAGTGTAGTAGTTGTAATATATTGAAATTATTAACTTAATAGCTACCTGAATAATCTTAAATTACACAAAGATTAATTCCACTATATAAAATAATCACTTTTATCAGAAGAGAAGCTTTCCTGAGATATGTTGGTCACTTGGTGGGTCACTGGCCAGTGGTTCTGAATCTGTAGCAGTGGCATGCATATCATGTGCAGAAAATCTACTCTCTTCTGTTTTACTTTGATCTGAAGAGTATTGTCAGGATTGCAAACATGATACTCACAGATGATATGCAATCCCTACATTAAACGTATGTGCTTCACTGGGGTCTATATCACGTAATCAAACTATGAATTTGCCGAATATGTAATAGTCGACCCTGAAATCTCGAAGTAATGAAATGCCGAACTGTTAAAAATGCGAAAGGAACATTATCGAAAAGTTTTAGTTGGCCCACTGGTATTAGGTGACATAGGACGTGCTTGTGGCATTGCGTCACTGCTAATCTTTTCTTCTTTAAATAGTAAAACAAAAATTACTGTTATATAAAGTGGTAAACAGAATATATTTTTAACAGGAAAATGTATAAATGTGCACTATGTTGAAATAATCCAGAAACAATATCATAATTATTTCCGGAAGTTAAGTAACACCATATGTAAATAACAATGCAGGTCGTTAGACTTTGTGTGTTATGGAGCATAAATTCTCCAACTATGGCCGAAATATCACAATCAACTCCTGGCATTCTAGATAACATTTACGAGACTGTGATGTCTCAGAAAAATAGGGCAATGTTACATGTTGATGGCTATGTATACAACTTAGAGAAGATGGTAAAAAGTATTGGTGTTGTAGATTAAAGTTGTCACATAAATGCAAAGGGAGAACTATAACATTACAAGAAGTAGAAGGGGAAGTCTTGCTGAAATCAGTGGCACACCAACATAGTTCAGATATAACTAAAGTGGAAAAGTATCGAGCATGCCATACATTAAAGGAAACTGCTCAATTGTGTAGAAATACACCTGCATTAGTAGCAGACGATGCAGTTGCAAGCACTTCAGTAGAAAGTACTGTAAGTTTACCATCCAGACGTTCTATGCTTCAGCAAGTAAATCGAGTTAGACGTCAAAGGATGGTTACTTACAGAACTATAGAAAGTGCGCTAGGTTCAGTAGATACTACTAAGTATACTTTAAAGGAAGGAAGTTTTATTCAGAAAAGAAAAGTAGATTTAAACAATAATGTGCATGTTCTGGTATTTACCACTAAAGAAAACTTGCAAGACTTATGCTGTAGTAAGATCTGGTTTATGCATGGAATCTTTCTAACAAAAGGAAGACTTTGCCGCCAGTTGTACTCAGTAAACGGATTGTTGACATTTCCTGAAAGTACTAAAAGTTTACCTTTAGTATATTTTTTAATGTCTAAAATATCTTTCAAGGCTTACAATTATTTATGGGAATGTTTGTTTGAGTTGTTATCTTCTGTTCACTGTGAGCCTACTGTGCAATTTATTCTTACAGACTTTGAGATAGCAGCCATAAAGAGTATAAATCATAATTTCAGCAATGTGAACAGTAAATAATGTTTATTTCACTTCAGTCAGGCAGTGTGGTTTAAAGTTCAAAGCCTTGGTCTTGCTACACTTTATGGCACAAGTACAAAATTTCACCTAGCAGTAAAGAGACTAATAGCATTAGCCTTCATAGATGAAAGTGAAGTAGTGTCTACTTTTCTAAGACTTTGTGACAGCTTTCCATCTGAAGGAAAAGATCTTTTGACATATTTCTCGGATGTTTATATTTTAGGACGACCGAGAAAACAACACACTAGTACCAATGCTACTGCAAGTTTTCCACCCATATTCCCAGTAAATTTCTGGAATGTATCTACATTAAATGATTTGCAATTGCCTAGAACCCAAAACTATGTATAGGGTTGGCACAGGCATCTGCGGTGTTTACTAGGTAGGTGTATTTGTGAAATTCCGGCTGTTCTTGATGTGCTCGTATGGAAACAAAACAGGCTAAAAGAGGTGACAATACAAGTTAAAGCAGGGTGTCCTCAATCACCAAAGATAAGAAGCATAAAACTATGGAAAGACAAAATCGTTCACAGCTTGTATTGCAAAGATAAGTAGAGTACTCTGTAAATGACTTCTTAAATGCTGCAGCTATGCTGATAAAAGTGTAGTTCAATAACGCATCACAGGGTGGGAGGCTGGCATAATGGTTAAGGTGTTTACCTTACCAACACAAGGTGCAGGGTTTGATTCTCACAGGGGATAATTGGCTAGGCTTAAAATGACCCACAAAGGCAGTTAGTCTAGTACTAATCTATGAACCTATGTATATACTTTATTTTATGTTTAAGTCCCATTTGATATGGTTAAAGACATTTAGGTTTAAGGGAACACTGTTAATTAAGGTAATTACATTATCGTGTGCTTCTTTTACAAAGTTTAGGTACAAGTTGTACTGTTAATTCCTTTATTAACACACAATACATAAGTGTTAGGAGCTAAAACAGTCTGCTATAATGGTACTGATTATTTCCGTTACTGAATGCCTGGGTTTCAAGGAGCTATAACAGTCCCTTATAGCGGAAGTGATTATTTGCATTACTGAATGCATGGGGTTTGTTGTGGGCCAACTATTCTAATTTGACATTTTGAATTTCAGCAATTTCAGAGTTCACCACTGTTGCAGATCGAGATTTCAGGGTCAACTATTACGTATTTGAAGAATTCATCATTCGATTATGTGATATAGACCCACTTCACTGACATTATTATTGCAAGTCCTGCATTCTAGGGCCTTATGGCTCATAGTATGGATCCACAGTACTTGTAGATTGTGTAAAACATTGTGTTTAGACTAATGTCTGTGGATTCCAGACCCACCCTGTAGCCCTCTACACTTCACAAACTGCAGTGGCTCCATGCCTACATCTTATGTTCCAGTAAGAGCATTTTGTCTACCTCTCCAGCTCTGAAAAACAGCCTAGCTGATAGACATTGTGAAACCTAACATCCTAGATTGTCCTGTTCTCTTATTCACTAAAAGGTTACTGCTGATCACAACATATGAAATTAGGGCTTTTGCCCTTGTCATGTCTCTCTGTATAGTGCTACACTTCCCCAGCTAATACATTTCTTTTAAATTTCACATTTCAGGATGCCACTTAGAAGTCTTTTTTTAGGTATTTTTCTGGAAACATGATCATTTAAATAAATATTAAGACTATATTTTATGGATTTTTTAACTAATAATTGCTACTGTTTATTAACATAGTTTATGTAGTTTATATTAGGAAACATATTGTTTTAAATTTATTTGAATAGCTGTGGAATACTGCTGAAAAATGCTTGTAAGCTCTACCTTACTAATACAGTAATGTATGTCACACAAAAAGTAAGTCACATTATCACTTGGTGAATATATTTTGTTACTCTAACTCAATAAAATGTCACATTTTAAATAAATCTTTCTCATCAAATATATTTTTGTCTGTTGTTAGAATGTTATTACCTTTGCATTATAATAACTAAAAATATAACAAATGTTCTTACTTAAAGAAACCTCAACTTGTAAACAAATATTATGTACTAATATTGTTTAGGTTGACAGTGTCCCCAAGATTCAGCAAGCTCTGCAGGGCATGCAGGAATAGTGTAGGAGCTGCTGGAGGCAATAAGGGTGCTGTGTAATCCAGGAATAAGCTCCCGGGATGTGCATGAGCGCTCCTGCACTATTCCTGCACGGACACAGCTCCTGTATGCAAATGACCCCATTTGCAGGTGAAAACCATGCAAATGTGGTAAATTTGCAATCCAGGAAGCTGGCAGCCGGCCGTGCAGGACTAGTGTAATCTGCAGAAATGTAATCAGTTAGTAACCGAGTACATTTCTGCAAACTACAAAACAGAGCCATGACAGCCCCAAATAAAGGGTGTATATAATGTGGAAAACATGCCAATGGCCAAATATATGGCCATTGGCATGGAAAACAGTTGTAAAAATAAAAAAAAAAACTTTTATTTTTTTTAGCCGATTTTGGCTGTTCAAGAGTCAGCAGCGCGCAAACAGGATTGGGCCAAAAAAAAAACTTGAAATAAGCATTCTATCCAAAATCACAATTTTGCCATTATACTCAATGGCAGGCAGAAGACAACATGGCCAGTGAATAGTGGTTGCTAAGGGGGAAGGCTCAGTGTCAGACTTGTAACTAGGCATTAGCAGGCAATCCTATGCAAATGAGGGGAATGATATTGAATCACAGATCCCACCTCATGGCTAGCCTGCACCCAACCATGTCGGTGCAGGAAGACCATGGTGCAAGCCTAAGAGCTAGCTGACATCATAGAGGGGTGTGTCAGGCATACTGTAAGCTTATTGGAGCCCTGTGGCTCAGGATTGCCCTTAGCTTAGCAGAGCTAAGCAAGGGGGTGTGTCTGAAGCTGCCAAGCACACTTTACATTGCCTAAACGGGTGTGCACACCACGCACCATGTTTTAAAGAATAAAAAAGAGTAAACCAGGAAATAGCAGCTCCTTGCACATCTGAGCACTGTGTTTACATGGCGCTCACCTGGGCTTAAACATGAAGGCAAAGGGAAGGGAAAACAGCAGTAGGAAGGTAATCAAGGAAAGCTAGCATAGCTGTCAGGTGAAATGTATTAGAATCAGCCAATTACACAGGCAGCAACCCAGCCCAGCACACCACTATAAACTATGCAAACACCTTTCCCTCTGGTTTTTCCCACAAACTCTACACCACCGGTAAACACAAATGGGGTAATTTTACCAAACAAAAGCAACAAAATAATAGGAACTGCAGCAGCTATCATAAATCAACATGTGGAAGAGGCTTAGGGTGGTGAGGATGAGACTGCTGATGTCCAACCCACATGGAGGAGAAGGAGAAGAATGTAGAGACCCAGGATAACCTACCAGGGGCTACATGAGCTGGAGATAGTGGAGTGCTATAGGGTGGACAGAGACCTCCTACAGCAAATTGTTGAGCTGTGCCAGCCACACCTCACACACAGAACCAACAGAGGGGAACCCATCCCAGTGGATACCAAGGTATGTGTAGGCCTAAGAATACTAGCCACAGGTACCTTCTAAAGGCCAACTGGAGATATCATGGGGATCTCACAGGCATCAGCATCCAGGGTTCTCCACCAGTTCCTGGATGCCATGTCAGCACATGCCGGTGAGCATGTATATTTTCACAACAGCCATGAGGCATTGACCAGCAATATGCATCTCCTCCACCAAATAGCAGACTACCCTGAGGTAGTGGTTGCACTGCATGCACATATGCATCAAATCACCACCCGGTGAGCAGGGAACAGTCTACATCAACCGCAAGGGCTTTCCATCCATCAACTGCCAGTTCATGTGCGATGCCCAGGGCATTATTATGAATGTGTGTGCTGGCCGCCCTGGAAGGTATCATGACTCCCACATCTGGCATATGACGCAGCTGTACCAGAGATTTGCCAATGGGGACATCCCTTATGGCCACCTAGTGGGGGATGCTGGTTATGCACTGGAGCCGTGGCTGATGACACCCATCAGAAATGCACACACACCTGAACATGAACTCCATAATGAGGCACACGTACAGACCAGATAATAGAGCATGTGTTTGGGATGCTCAAGTCATGGTTCCAGTGCCTGGACACATCCAGTGGAGCCTTGCAGTACTCACCAGCTACATGTACCAAATAGTCATCATATGTACCATGCTACACAATCTGATTCTGCAGAAACAGCTGCAGCAGGAACAGCATGGGGCAGGGCCACACAGCCCCCCACCATTGTGAAGGCCTGCACAGGCACAGAGTGACTCAGAGGAGGAACAACCCTGAGCCTGCACCAGTATGCAGAAGGAGGCATGCCCAGTATGCCCAGGCCATGGCAAAGAGGCAATGCATAGCACATACACTGACATGGTAGGAACCCAGGGAATGACACCTCTCTCTGACTGGCACATACAGTAAAAGGGATGCCAAACATGACACTACCTGTGCTTAACCATGTATAGGGAGTGTACTATGTGCATCCAACATAGTCAACCCTCCAGCACCATCCTCAGTACTGGCACAACCACAAGGTCACTCTCCATATCAGTTGCTGAATGGAGTAGTATGTTTTGTTACTTGTATCTATGGTATGGATGTGAGCATGCAAGGGAATCGGGTGGCTGAATGGGATGCCAGCAGATAGTAGACACCTATATTGGCAGCATCTGTAACAAATACTGATGTCACCATAGTAGTCAGTACTAGACAAGGTGACAAAACTCACTGCAGGAAATGTGGTGGGCCACATGTGTGTCCATAGGACACACACATGCCAGTCAGGGAGGCTCACATACCCAACAACAGTCTCAGCAAGCAGGACAGGTGTAGACAAACACAAACTAAGGCTGTGCTAAGACCTCTGATTGATGGCTATGGAGAACATCCCCCCTCCAGACCTACACAGACAGACTACAACAGGTCAGGCAGTGGGATGTTAGTTCTGAAGGGTAAGAAGTCTGAAACTGAAATCTAGGTCAATCAAACCTAAGACATGTAGTACACTAATATGCCTCTAATCAGCATGACAGGTCAGAATACAGAATGAAATGGAGTACCTGAAATACCAGTACAGTCATAGCAAATGTGTACAAGTGTCAGCTGTGCCCCTCCCAATCCTATGTAGAAATGTGGTAACATGTATGTGTAGGTATAATAACAGTGGAGCACAGATTACCTGAGCTGGCCAAAGTAGCAGGATAGATTGTAGCATGTGTACAATATGCAAGGCTGCATGTATTAGGTTGATGTGTGTTTGTTGTATATTGTGTGAGAGTGGTCTGTATGTAGGTATGGTGAGGTTTGTCCTGGTGGCCATTGGCCAGTACTGCCGATGACAGGGCCAAGTTCTCACAACTGCAGTGCTAAAACAATGCATCCCAGCAAAACACATTCCAACAGTAAGCAATAGTAAATGTTTGGAAGTAATATGTGTCACCATCTGAAAGACAGACATGGCATGAATGTGGGCCCAGACATACAAACAGTACACATGGGGAAGTACCCCAGACAGACTGTATAATATGTTATTGTCAAAATGGACACACCTTTGGAATTGTACATACAGGTTAGCAGCACATTAGTTGGGCTTGTAGTAGGGAATACCGATGTCGCCTGGCCAAACACTGGCAGACCACAAAGGTCACAGGTATGAAGTATTGAGAAACATCTGATGTCCCTGCACAAGCTAGCATAAGTGGAATGCCCCATGCATATCTGTGAGTCAGATGAAAGTAGTGTCCATAGAACACATGCACCCAGCTCACCCCACCATCACCCACAGGTACCTCTCCAGTCTTATCACCGCTGTTGGGAATGAGTACAGTAAGACCCCCACCTCTGTATGGCAATAGCCAAAGAATGCAGCATGCAGAACAGGTGTCCCATGCAGGTGTGTCCCTAGCTGTAAGCAGCACCCAGCCAGCATCCACACCACTGGATCAATAATGACAGAAAGTATTGGCATTAACACCTTGCACACCTACCCTGTCACCCCAGGGGAATATAGTGTATTGCAGTATGGGACTGTAGGAGTGACACAATGCATCAGCCTGCTACAGCTGGCCTGCATCACTACCAAATGTCATACAGTTCTCTGCCAAAGGCCTGTGTCTCACCCGTACTGCCAATGTATGTTATGTCATGGACTCCCAAATAACAATATAACACAGTCTACAGAACCCAAATGCAAGGCCATGTAGACAAATCCCAGTAACATGTCCACCATGTCCTACTGCATAAACTGTGGACCAACACCAAATTACTACTGGGATGAGGTGATAACTATAGGGAACTTATTAGATAATGTTTGCATCATGTTTGGAAGAGGATAGAATAATATAGGGTGGGTGTAGAAGCATGGGCGGTATGGAGTGTGTGAAGTCCGAAACTCAGCCATGTGCACATACTATCCCTGCCTGCAAACACAGGAATGGATGGCTACAAACCTGCTCGTAAACCACGATGTGAAGGGGAGTGTCGAGAATTATGACCCCTGCCTCTGGGTAACCTGTGTGAATCTGTACAGCTGTGAGGTATGGCCACAGCAGGATATGGCCATACTGTCACGTCAATGGATGTACAAGCATGGGATCCTCAGCCACCACTGTACCAAGGTGCTAAACCATTTACACAGATGCAGCAGCAAGTGTCTGCAGCTTCCCCTCCAGAATGGCATGATTGTGCAAGAATATGTAGGCTGCAGACCACAATACTGAACACAGCTGCATTCACCCTGTGTTCCCTAGGACATTACTGCAAGCAAATATGTATACTTGACAGTACTTGATGACGTAAAACAGCACAGTGTAAAACAGTACATATGTCTGAATATCTCTGCTAACACCATGTAGCAGAAGCAGCACAGACACAATTACCTACAGTAAAGCCGAACACCAACAGCAACAACAACATTGTCAACCAATCTACAGATATCCCACAGAAACACATTGCTAGCTGTAGGTGTAGAACACAAAAGCCTGCACTGGAGTACAATCGACCTGGAATGGATTCACACATTCAATACAGAAGCTCATACTGGGCATGTTCCCAAGCCCATGTCTGGCAACAACAGTGGACTATACATATCTGACAGTCACAGATGTTTGTGCACACACTCCTCAGTACAAACCAGTCATGCTTTGCACACACATTGGATAGGAATACACACATTATATCCAAGGACAACACACTATAATAGGCCAAAATTACACATACATAGATGTGTGGAAGAGAGTGACAGACAATGACAAAGAGCCTCCCATCATGAGGCCTGTCCCAATTGGCTAAAACCACATGTGCAAATGTCAAACACTGTAGACATTTGCCTCTGGTATCCCTCAGCACTATAGTGTCTGTGGTGCTTGTGCTAACTGTGCAACATGACTGTACAAGCCAGTAGTCATCTAGCAGTTGTATACACGTACCTGTAGAATACAAACTTGTGTGTGCCTGAGTGTTGTGGGTCTGCTTCTAGATGAATGGGTTATGGCCCATGCACACACACTGCACTCCCCATTGCCCTACTATGGCAAGCCTGCTGATGTCTTCACTTTGAAATACACCTTTGGGGAAGAAGTATCCCTATAAGATCTGTGGCGCATGCTATAACTGTGTAATGCTATAGTGAGCTGTAGTAGTTAGGTAGGAGTTCTAGTCCCAGACATGGTAAGTGTGTGTGTGTGTGTGTGTGTGTGTGTGTGTGTGTGTGTGTGTGTGTGTGTGTGTGTGTGTGTGTGTGTGTATGTTTATCTGTGTATAGGTCAATGCTTTTGAGGCCATTCACAGCCATTACAACTTCCATTGCTCTACTTTGGCAAGCCTGCTGATGTCATTCAACTTGAAATACACCTTTGGGGAAAGAGTAGCCCAGTAATCTCTGTGGCATGTCCTATAACTGCATGATGCTGTACTGTGATGTACTAGTTAGGTAGGAGTTCTCTTTCCAGACATGGTAATTGTAGAACTTTGCATGTGTGTTTATCTGTGTAGGGATCAATGCTTTTGAGGCCATTCACAGTCACTACAACTTTCATTGAACTAGTTTGGCAAGCTTGGTGATGTCATTCACTTTGAAATACGCCTCTGGGAAAGAAGTAGCCCAGTATGCTCAGTGGCATGTCTTATAACTGCATAATGCTATAGTGTAATGTGTTAATTAGGAAGGAGTTCTATTCTCAGACTGTAAAACTTTGTTTGCATAGAGATCAATGCTTTTGAGGCCATTCACAGTCACTACAACTTCCATTGCCCTAGTTTGGCAAGCCTGCCATTCACAGTCACTACAACTTCCATTGCCCTAGTTCGGCAAGCCTGCTGATGTCATTCACTTTGAAATACACTTTTGGGGAAGGATTAGCCCAGTAAGCTCTGTGGCGCATTCTGTAACTGTGTAATGCTGTAGTGTGCTGTACTAATTAGGTAGGAGCTCTATTCTGAGACATGGCAACTGTAGAACTTTGTGTATGTTTATCTGTGTAGGGATCAATGCTTTTGAGGCCATTCACAGTCACTACAACTTCCATTGCCCTAGTTGGCAAGCCTGCTGTCATTCACTTTGAAATACACCTTTGGGGAAGGAGTAGCCTAGTAACCTCTGTGGCATGTTCTATAACTGCGTAATGCTGTAGTGTAATATATTAGTTAGGTAGGAGTTCTATTCCCAGACATAGCAACTGTGGAAATCTGTGTGTGTGCTTGGTTGTGTATGTGTAGGGATCAATGTTTTTGAGGCCATTCACAGTTAATAGGCATACCTAAAAATGGAGAACATTGATATCTGTGCAGTAACAGAGACCTGATCCAAGGCTCCAGAGAGCACCCCTGCAATACCAGATACAGCTCTTGCCACACCTGTCAGCCACCAAACCAGGGCCAAAACAATAAAAGTGGAGGAGTGCCCATATTCACCAAGGATATTCACACCACAAGGCTACTTGCCCAACAGAATTTGTCTGAAATACCTCCGGTGCAACTAACACTATGTCAGACTGCAATCCATATTGTATAGCTTGCTACAGATCCCCCACCATGCCCCAAGATTCCCACTACAGCTTTTGAAACATACTGGGAAATATTATGATACAACCAAACACCCTAATACTGGGTGACTTACACTACCCTGCCATTAACTGGGAAAAATACATATGTACCAACACTTGTGCCCAACGGTTCTTAGGTTCATAGGTAGATACTAGGCTATTGGCCCAAGGGCCTAAGTAAGCCTAGCCAACAAGGTTCCCCTGGCTTACGTCACCCAATAAAGTTAATTTCCTGTGCCCCTGTCAAGCAGAGCCACAGACGTGATCCCCAGGGTAAATTTCCTATTTCCCATCCACTAATCAAGATTTTTCTTGAAGAGTGCTAATGAGGAACTTTGCTTGACATAGATGGGTAGCTTATTCCAGAGTATAGGACATCTCTGAGACAGGAATCTATCCCTCCAGCATGTCCTGTTTATTGTGGTGACAAGGTTTAGGTCCTTAGAGCATGTAGCTCAGAGGGATTGGGATTTCTTTAGGTGTAGCATGTCCAACAGCTCTGGGTTTAACATAGCTTTATATGTTAGGCAGAGATCTCCTCAGAGTAGATGATATGCTACAGAGTAAAGCTGGAGTTTTTTGAGATGGTCAGTGTAAGGCATCTGTTTGAGGCCAGTAATCTTCTTTGTGAGGTACTTCTGTGGCCTTTCCAGCTGCTGCAGATATCTTGTGAGGTATATTCCAAAAGGGGCGTTGTACTCTGTAATGTGTCTAATGAGTGCCGAGTAGAGGGGAACAATGACCCCTTTTTTCCTAGATGAGAACCCTTTTGTGATGAGGTGTGCCATGTAGAAGGATTTCCTGACTACTATGGTGATGTGATTATCAAAGGAGAGACTACTGTCCACCTGGGTCCCAAGGTCTCTTATCACACATTCAGCGTTAAGTAGACTGCTGTTTATGTGGTAGTTCATGGGTACAGGGTTTTTACCAAAGAGGATGACAATGCACTTTTTGGCACTGAGCTTGAGACCATGCCTCTGACACCAGGCATCTGTCTCAATGAGGCCCTTCTGTAGGATGTCCACATCATTTGGGGACTAGACTATGGCTTCTAGTTTACAGTCATCTGCAAACTTCATTAGACAGAGGCCTTCTGTGTTAGCCTGTACTTCAGAGAAGTAGATACCAAACAGGAGAGGTCCCAGGACTGAACCCTGTGATACTCCACTTGTCACTGGTTTGAAGTCAGATTGGAGTCCGCAACTTTTACAGTGTGGGTTCTGTCAGTGAGCCACTTGGCAACCCATCTTGTGACATAGGGATTTTTACCTAGTTTAGTGAGTTTAGCTATAATTGGAAGTCATAATTCCCAATGCCCTGGATGAAGTAACCCATAGTCCCACAAGGGGCTTAAATATCCTAGATCTGGTCATTACCAACATGGGAAATCAATGCTTCATACCTATGGTCACCCCATCGGTGGTCAGGTCTGCCCATGAGCTAATCACCCTTAACATCCACATCCCTCCCCCACACGTCAGTAAGAAACCTCCGTAACACACATCTCCAAAGCCAACGTCATGCTTCACATGTCAGATGTGACTAACATCATGACACCCATGCAGATGGGAACTGAAAGGATGACTGCTGAATAATACATGAACGCACTGTACAAGCACATCCACTCGTGCATGAATCGTGCCATCTAATATAGAACCAAGACGTTCCCACCAAGAAAAGGAAGCCAATGTGGTGACCCTTGCCATAAACATACTGTACAACAAAAGGAAGAAACTGTTGCAGAAATGGGGACATTTCCAGGATGCAAAATACTCCCTTACCAGCCACAGTAAGAAGCTGAGATCCCTCATAACATCCAACAAAGCTATTTATGAACATAATATAGCCAAAGATGTCAAAGACAACTGGAAGCCATTCCATAGCTATGTCAGGAATCTAAATGGCAATGCTCAGATCTGCTCTGAGCTACAACAGGATGGTATTAAATATACTGCTTCCAAGGATATTGCCAATATCCTGTCAGATTGAATCAGAGCCAACTGCACCCCATCCCACATTTGAAAGGGCTCATTTCAACACTGAAAGATTGTCAGATTCTGTTAATAATGGCCACATAGGTAAAAATCACTCTTTCCAGAGCTAAGACAAGAGCAGCCATGAGACCAGACAACATTCTGGCCTGTGCACTACATGAGCTACAAAATGAACTGGCACCTCACCTGCATGCCATGTCTAATCATAGCCACACCTCAGACTTTGTGCCCACTGTGTGGCACACTGCTACAGTTATCCCAGTCCACAAGGGAGGATCCACCTTAGATCCTGGGAACTACAGCCCCAACAGTAAGACGTGTCTGAACTGCAAGGCCATGGAATGTATTATCATGGAAATTAAAACAAAGACATTGGAGACCTGCGGACACTAGATCCCAACCAGGTTGGGTTTGTAAAGGGCTTATCATGTCATCTCAACCTGATTGACAACTGTGAACACATCTCCAGAGCTGTGGATGAGGGTAAAGTGATTCACACAGCCTATCCGAACCTCGCCAAGGCCTTTGACACCATCCCCCAGTCTGGAATCATAGATAAATGTATCAAGCTGGCCATTAATCCCTATGTCACCCAATGGGCTACCAACTGCTGTACTGACAGAACCCACACTGTAAATGTAGGTGACACTAACCCCAGCCCCAGACAAGTGACAGTTGGAGTACCTTAGGGTTCAGTCCTGGCACCACCCTTGTTTGGCATCTACTGCTGTGAAGTACAGTCCAAAAGTAAGGGACTCTGGCAAATAAAGGCCACAGATGACTGCACACTGGGAGCCAATATTGAATCCCCACATGATGTGGATATTCTACAGAAGGGCCTTACAGAAAGACATGCTTGGTGCTTGAGCCATGGCCTCAAGATCAATGCCAAGAAATGTATAGTTATCCCTTTTGGGAAGGGACATGTACCTGTGAAGTACCACATAGGTGGCAGTACACTAAACACCTAAAGTGTGATAAGAGACTTAGGGACACAAGTGGACAGTGGTCTCACCTTTGATAACCACATTGCCACAACAGTCAGGAAATCCACCTATGTGGCACACCTCACCACTAAGGGCTTTACATCCAGGAAAAAGGAGGCCATTGTCCCACTGTAGTCATTTCTCAGTAGACCCAGTACAGACTACAGTGGCCCATTACTTATGTACCGCACAAGACATCTGCAACAACTAGAAAGGCTGCAGACATACCTCACTAAAAGAATCACAGGCCTAAACCAGATGCCCTATGTTGACCATCTGAAAATCATCCAGCTATACTCTGTCACATATTGTCTTCTTTGCTTAACATACCATGCCATGTCAAACCCATAGCTTTTGGACATGCTACACTTAAATAATTCCAAACCCTCACAGCCACATGCTCCAGGGATCCAAATCTTGCCATCACAATGAACAATACATGCTGGAGGGATGTGTTCCTGACCCAGAGACTCCCCAGACTCTGGAATAGATGGTCCATACATGTCAAGCAGAGTGCCTCTTTGACCCTCTTCAAAAGGAATCTGGACAATTGGATGGAAGATAGGAAATTGACCCCAGGGATCATGTCAGTTGCCCTGCTAGACAGGGGTCCAGGGAAGTAAATATCGTGGGAAGACATAGCAGGGGAATTGCCATGTCTAGGCATGCATAGGCCCTAGGGCCGATAGCCTAGTACTAGCCTATGCACCTATAACCTATGACCTACACTTTCCATTGCCCAACCTTGGCAAGGCTGCTGATGTCATTCACTTTGAAATACACCTTTAGGAAAGACTAGCCCATGCTATGACAGCGTAATGCTGTAGTGTGATGTACTAGGTAGGTAGGAGTTTTAATCCCAGACATGGCAAGTGTAAATGTTTGTGTGTTCGTTTGTTTGTCTGTGTAGGGATCACTGCTTTTGAGGCCATTCACAGTCACTACAACTTCCAATGCCCTAATTTGGCAAGCCTGCTGATGTCATTCACTTTGAAATGCACCTTTGGGGAGGGGCTAGCCCAGTAAGCTCTGTGGTGTGTGCTATAACTGCGTAATGCTGTAGTGTGATGTACTAGTTAGGTAGGAGTTCTAATGCCAGACATGGCAACTGTGAGATTTTGTGTCTATGTGTGTGTGTGTGTGTGTGTGTGTGTGTGTGTGTGTGTGTGTGTGTGTGTGTGTGTGTGTGTGTGTGTGTGTGTATCCTGTGTGTAGGTATCTGTGAGTGTGTAACAACAGGACTCATTGTGGAGCAGGTTTTGCAAATTTCTTATATGGTGGGCTTATTACATGTCACAATGTTCACCTTACAATGATAACAGATGTCAAACAGCAGAGAGGCTGGGGTAGACAATCCATACCCTTACATGTGACATCATGGCTTGGCTAACAACATAGGCAACCCTTGTATTACCCAGAAAACACTCTCCACCCATGTCTTATACAAAAACGCACTTGGCTAGGCAACAACCACTATGTTGGTAGTTCCCTACATATTGCCACAGATAGTAACCATGGTGTGATTGCAGTGGACTACAGAGGACATGGCACCCTGTCCCATCCATACAATAGGCAATTCATTGCATATAGCGCTCCTTTGCTATGTTCCTCAACTGTAGAGCCAGCAAATGTAACCCAGAAAGGACATACAATGCCTTATACACATGCCCTGGACAGATGCCACTGACAGGGAATACCTGTATCATGCTGTCAGTGTAGGTGCAGGGTCAATCTGGTGTCCATTGCCAGTTCTCACCACATGATGTCAGGAATGGCATATCTGATGATAACAATCTGTCTACATAACATTCCCCAGACACCCAATGTACACTTCTACATGTCACAGAACATGCATGTGATATTTGTGCACATCCCAGACAATGTCCATGTTATGGAATATAGAACACATACATGGCAAGCATTGCACAGCACTGGCCACCCACAACAGTAACCCAGATGACTGGATGATGAGTACAATAATCACCTGTGTGGGCCAATCCAGGCACTACACCCCTGAGCCACACTGCAGACCTTTGTTATGTGGCCTGATGCCAAGGTACACCCTTTACCTAGCCTTGTAAAGCCAGTCTGGCACAGTTAACCACTACACACCTGTGAAACAATGCACCCAGTGCATATCAGTACTGGCAAACCTGTGTGTGTGTGTGTGTGTGTGTGTGTGTGTGTGTGTGTGTGTGTGTGTGTGTGTGTGTGTGTGTGTGTGTGTGTGTGTGTGTGTGTGTGTGGAGCATAATGATTTGGATGCCATTCCCACTCACTACACCTCCCATTGGCTTACTGAAGCATGCCTTCTGATGTCAGACACCTTGACATACCCTTTGCCCATATATCAACCTAATAACCCCTGTGGTGCATGTGATACCTGTGTATTACTGTATTGTGGCAAACTAGCTAGTTATGAAGTCTAATCCTGATCCTTCAACTGTGATAATGTGTGTGAGTCCCTGAGAGAGTGTGGCTGTGTCGACATTGACACCTGTTCATGTGGACAGACATGTGTACTACACCTACCTTGTCCCTCCTTTATCACTGTTGCTGATGTCACTCACCATCGAATATACCTTTGGACAGCTCCTCAACATGTAATCTCTGTGGCATATGCAATAACTGCATAGACATGTGATAGCAATACATAGTCAGGCAGGGGTGTGACACAAATATGCTTAGGTTTTACTCGCCCTCCCCCTCCCTGTCTTACTTTGTCTCTGTCTGTCTCTCTCACTCCCTCTCTGGTGGATGTGGAGAAATACACCTGGTTTGCTTAGGCAGCAGCTTGTGCTTTGTAAGTGATGCTCATGATCAGCTGACGGTCTCTGCACGAATTGCAGTCCCCCACTAGCTGATTGCATGTGGAACAGCTGTGGTAACATTCCCATAGCCAATTGCATGTAAACACACTTCTATAATTAGGAACATCATGTCTGTGTTGACCCTTTTCATTCACTGTGAGCAGGAATTCATGTCGGTGTTTGGCAAACAGCATCACAGATGGTAGTGGGATATACCTCTAACAACATACACTGTGGAGACAGGTCAACAAACAGGAGGGGGATATTCCAGACATGATTACAGAATGTAAGTGTTGCTCTTCTGCATTTGGAGTAATGTTGGTTTAACAAGGTTTGTGTAGATATGGCTGATCTACATGATTTAATACCTGTCATGACAGTGTTATGTGTTTGAGGAAACTCCCACCTGTAGGGTTATCTGCAGACTGGCCAGTGTTTGGAGTCTTATGTTTCTTGTGTTTCTCACAAATCACCTATCTTAGAACTGCAGAAGCATATTCTGAGGATTGCAGTCAGTACATGGTGACAGCCATGAGAGTTACTGACTTCATATCCCTCATAGGACATATGTCACAACAAACCTAGTTACAACAGTAAATGTATGAGGTTATTACAGCAACATGCCAATATTTGCCCAGTGTTTGGTGTTTGTGCCTCCAGGAACAAGTCTGTCAACCTGTGTACATATGTCATGCAGAAAGGGGTGCATATGTTCTGTACACCATTATTTATTGACATCATACCTGATAATAAGCCAGTCAGATATCAGAATGCTAGACATGTTATGTATAGTAGGAGTTGTATTTGAGGACATAACCTGGGTATTCTGTGGTTGTGTGTACAGTAGTGAGGTCTGTGTACTTATGGTGATTGTCAACAGTATGTGTATTGTGACTATGTAGCTTGGCCTGTGTACAGACTGTGGTAGATGTCATAGTTCTTGGTCCTGTTCTATCTGAAGTTACATGCTGCTCCAGTGTATGGTACCCTATCGGCTTACATGTTTGTAAGGCCAAGCACACACATGTCCCATACCACAGACAGGCATCAGACCACACTGTGTTGTGGCCCAGTATAAGTAGGGTTAGTGTGTGAGTGGCACATATGAGGATGGTGTTGATCAGACGATCCATATACTGTAATATTAAGCTTTCTTACCATATGTGGCTGTGGCTGTGTTTACACTGGTTGTGGGTATGAAGTTTCACACAGGTGTCTGTTACTCTGTGCTATGACATGCCTGTAGAGCCTGCTGTATTTGCAGGTACATGTGTATTCCACCATAAGAAATGTAGGCCAGTGTTGTGGCAGTCTGCCTGTAGTTTGCACAGTGCTTTGTTACATGCCTAGCAGCTTAGTGTAATTACCCAGTGTGATGTTATGTCCAGATATTTGCCAGATGTACTGCTGCTGGGCCACCATAAGATATGTAAACTAGTGGGTT